>NC_083607.1:10603235-10904852 GCF_029168945.1 Cannabis sativa
TTATTTTAGAATTACTTTCGGAATCTATCTCAACTTGAGAAGACCAACCCGATGGAACCATCCTCCAAGCTCTCTCTCATCTTGAGATTTAATGAAAGCCCTCATTCAAACTTTCCAATCAGGATAATTAGAATCATTGAGCAAGGGTTGTCTAGAAATCGAACATCCTGCTGCAAAAAAAATGACAATTTACAAAAAAAATACACGAAAAACGTTAAAAGGACCACACTAAGAGTTTAGTGTCTCGCTCAGAGATACCAATTGAAAAACTGAATTTTTGCAAATGTCAGTAATATATACAAAAATATAAAACTGTATACGTCTGTAGAAGCAGAATGTAACTCTGTTACGGCAAAGATCAGTTTTGCAGCGACAAAACATAACAGATAGAATATAAAAATAATTGCAGGAAATTAAATCACTTGACACAAGAGATTTGTACGTGGTATCAATGTTCTTTTGAACACTCCTAGTCCACGGGGCCACGCCCAAAGAATGAAATTAATTAATAAAGTATCAACAATTACAAAGACAATTGACTTATACAAGTTTAGACTCCCTCTAAATTATTGCCGCAATTCTTTGTAATGCACTTTATGAATCTGACTTCTGAAATACCTTCAAACAGCGAACTCTCTTCATCTTTGAAGTGTGCATGCTTACTTCCTCCAGAAGTAAGGCTTGAACAAGTCTTCTCCCGAAGACCACTCTCTTGTTTAATCAAGTCGTTCTAACAAACTCTAAGACAGAGTAAGAACAGATATGAAAAACACAAGAGCCTAGATGAACAACTAGGTTCTCACAAAAAGAACTCTCTTCTCACAAATAAGAAAAATGCAAAAAATGAAAACTAGAAGAGTAAATTCGAGTGGCTGGTCTCTAGATTCTATTTATAGAGCATAGAAACCCTAGAGACAGCCACAAAGTCAAATCTACAACTATACAAAACTTTCCTAAGAAAAACTTGATCTGTAGCATCAAAATCGGATTCTGACGCAGCAAATCAGACCAAAAAAGGAAACTTGCCATAAATGAGTTCGATCTTGTATTGGGTCTTGATACCTGGCATAAACAGTGTGTATAATCTTATTGTATCAAGACACAATCGAATTTAATAAGGAAAATAGAAATAGTCAAAGTTTCTTTTAAAAAATAACTTTCTATAAGAAAATTGTTTCTCTTACAAGAAGTTTCCATACAAGAGAAAGCCTGCTGAAAATACATCTTTTCTAACATAGAAAAGATGAATAAAATTGAATCTTAAAGGTGAGACAATCGGTTATGAATGTAAATAAATCTCACCATAAAATAAAAAATATTTATGCATCTAACTTGCCAAAAAAAAAAAAATGACTTTACACTTGAATTAACTTTCTCTGTTGTCTTGAATTTTTCGTTGAAGCTGTAATTCATCTTGAGTCATGCCAAAATATTTTATAGTATGATATATTTTATAGTTCATTCAAAAAAAAAAAAAACACACACACAAGTTTATACACAAAAATTATTTTAAAATATAAGTATATATTGTTATATTATTTTTAATAATATAATATATAGATTAAATATGTGTAATAAACTAATAATATATAACATATGATGCATATTATTTGTTATCATTTTGTAACATATAAGAGAGTTACTTGTTATTATGAGTAACCTCCATATTTATCACCAATATTAAGTGTGTAAAAGGTGTTACACATCTTAATTTGAAATTTTTAATGTTATAGGAGTTATGGTGTGTGCATGAGTTACATTTGAGTCCATAACATCCCATGGGGGGTTATGAGTTTAAATTTCAAATGGTGATATCCTAAGCACTATATAATGAGATCTAAGGTGTTCATATTGGGATGAGAAGTTTTCTATAATTTTTTTTTTCGAAATTAATTTTAAAATAATCTAATAAAAATCAATTTATTTTTTTTAAAAAAATTAATTATGTTGCTAATAAATTTTTATTAGTTAAACTCATATAATTAGTCTAATACGATTATTTAAATAAGATAATGTACATTCATAGTTGGGGTGGTTCATTTGAGGGAGGGTTGGGTTCACTATATCGTACCATTACTATGGTTCCGTAACTCTTACACAAGGCTCAAAAGAGAGAAATTTAACCTTTAACTAAATATTTTTGTTATTAATTGAATAAGCCCAATACTACCTGGGCCTAAATAAAACTATCAAAGTGATTATATTATTTTAGCAACCTAGTCCATTTAAATATTCAAAAATAAATGGACTTCCTATATGCATCTAGGCCCAATAGCAAACATATAAGATCACATAAATAATTGATTTGAATGGGCCCTATCATGTTACTATGTTTATCATAGAGGAAAAAAATTAAAATTACAAAATTACTATGTTTATCATAAAAATTTGAACTATTGATAATTAAATTATGATTAATTTTGATCATTTGATCTATCAACAAGTTAATCATAGCTATTTAAATCAAAGAAATAATATGTTTATTAAAAAAATATAAAAAAAACAAGCATGTAACAAATATGGACAGTTGGTTAAGAAATTTCTATTCTTAATAAATAAAATATTATTATAAAAATATCATAATTTGAATTTAAATTAGGTAGTTAAAAAATATTAAAAAAATAATAAATCTAACAAAATCCTAAAATATTTCAATTTAAATTTGAATATCCAACTAATATTCAAATTTTTAGCTTATTTAAATAAATTTTAATGAATTAAATAATTTATAAGATATTATGATACAATAAAAATTAAAATATTTCTAATATGATAATTCTAATCTTATAATTTAATAAAATAAACTAAATTTGAAACTTAGGATATTTTTAGTTAAGATACTATTATTTTATATTTTTTTATAAAAAAGTTAAATAACAAACCATAATTTTCGAAAATTGAGGGTTTAAACCCTATAAATATCTATTAAAAAATATCAATTAACTATCAAAATTCATGTTATATAAACAAAATATAAATTAGTAAAATAAATATCTAATAAGATAAATGTTAAATAAATAGCATTTATCTAATCTTATAATTTAAGTTAATAACATATATTAAAAAATAACAAATTTTTGAGAACTCATATATATGGTTAGCAATTTAAAAATATATAGGTTATCTTTAATTTTTATTACTTTTTTAATGTCAAAATAAGATCATTTTATATTTTATTAATTAAAGAAATGAAATATATAAATATCTGATCTTATAATTAAAATCAATAAATAAATAATAAATAATAATCAAATTTTAAATAATCGTAATAGTAAATTTGTAGAAAAATTAATTTTTCAAATTTAAAGCCTACTAATATCTAAAATTAATTTTAATTAATATTAAAATTAATGTTAATCTTATAATTAGATTTATATTTGAAAAATAAGATTCTACACAAAAATTTACTAAAATTTGAGTTTTATTTCATTAAAAAAATGATTTTTAATAGTTTTTTATTATTATTATTAGAAGAAGTGCCAATAGCACAAAAACAAAGACACGGACAGCACGTGATTTTTTAAAGTTAAAAAAATTGGAAAATGGCAAAAGAAAAATGCCCTTTTTCGTGCATACTTAGGCTTTAACTCTAAAATTTTTAAAAAATAAAAACAATCATATCTTTTTCAATTTTAATCCAAATTGAGTTATGTAAAAGGCTAATTTGTTTAATTTTTCACAAACTTTTCAAATAAAATAATTCCAGATCAAAAATCATATTATTGTTATAGAAAAATTCGTAATACACAATCATTAATTAATCACATAAACTAATATGAACACATCCAAATCAATCAAACATCATTTTAAATTTATATTTCATGAAAGTAAATCATTACAATGGCTCTGAGGCCAATTGTTGAAACTTATTTTACTAGGTACTAGATTTATTAATATGTATGTTGGTTATAAAACTATAATCTAACATCCTAAATATGAATTCCCTAAATAATGAATTAAACACATATAATGTTATAGAAGACCTTACATTGATTGGCACCAGAATAATATGACTCTTTCCATTCAAATCTCTAACTATTGATCCTTTCTGCTACAGAGTATGATTAAGATCTGAACCTTGATCTCCTTCAGTTGACAGTTTTTCTACACAATCTTCCTCACAATGCTAGGTATTGCTTTGACATGTGTGGGTATATTCTCAATCACTATAGGTTTCAAAATTATTGAGAAAAAGAAGAAGGAATTCGAAAATAGAGGAGACTCTTTATTTTATAATTTGTTTGACAAAGAGTCAATTATGTTTTTCTAATTAGGTTAGAAAATAAGAGTCATCTTTCTCTGTTTATAGCATAGCTATTAGGGCTAGGTTTAGAATTAAATGCAACAAAAAAAGATAAAATATTCTTTATTTAAACCCTTATGGTCGAATCCCTTTAGTGGACCTATTGGGTTTCAATTTTGCTATTTTATTTGGAACTTATCTTTTTTTTTTTTTCTCAAATGCTATATTTTAATTCTAACTCTATGAATGTCAATTCTATCTATATAGTAATTATAATTATTTATAAAATAAATTTTCATTTAACTTATTTATTAATTAGACCTTACAAAGTCTCATAATTAATAAACAAACCCTAAAATCTCTTTTCTTCTCAAATAAGCCCTTGCATAGTGAAAATTCACAAACAAGACACAGTCTTATTCAGAATTCTAATTGATTAATTAAAATAAATTAATTGAGACTACAAAACAATATTATCCCAGTTAGTGCAGGGACTATAGGCCTATATAATCAAGCTCCTAATAATAGATTAAAAATTTATCAAGTAAATTTCCTAACTTATTAATTTCTCCTCACTCCACTATTGTGATTACATAGTACGGTGTATATACCAAAGATAGATACGCTATGAATTATCTATTATTTCAATCCAAATAATCAAAGATCCTCTATAGATGATTTACATCGAGTAGGGACAAATTTCCGTTCTACCCTTCAATGTATTTTATTCTTAAAACACTTAGCTACTTGTAAATGATATTTCAGTAAACTAATATAATTACAAAAATCAGCGCTTTATAATATATTGCATTAAGCAAAGCTTGAAAGAAATCATTGTTTCACTTCTAATGGTTATAGAGGCTATAGATTCCATATCTATGACTAGCGCTCCCACTCAATTACACTATCATGTTCCTAAGATATAAGTATTGGGCCAATCAATTTGGTCAGCTTTAATAAACAAGTTAAAGAACACAAATAATATATTTAAGCCAGAACCTAACCATCTCAAAATTAAGAACTATTGACCTAAGATCAACTAATTGATATTGACTTAGAAAGATATAATGGTAAGTTTATGATATCTTTTCCGCTATCAATATCGATATAGTCCAATATATACCCCATACATCTAATACTAGTATACTTTGCTAATGTCCTGGAAAGGACATTCCACATATCATTTTGTGAGTAAACTTTTTTGTTGATTATTATGTCAGTGTAAATCTAAAGCACTGATAAATCATGAGACTAAAGACTTTGAAGCATATAATCACAATTACTTTCCACTGTGATGACATCACTATAATTGTGAATAACTATATGTTCTAGATTTAATATAATTTATATATATTAAATATATAATCATGAAAGAAATCATGTGAACAATGCAACATAAAAGAATTTTTGATCTTTTATTAATTAGTAAATCTGATTTTATTGAAATGAGTTTTATTTTAGGCATAAAATCCCAACAGGTTGGTCATCAACTTCTTGAGTTTGGTTGATCCACCTGCTTGAAACTATTGTTCAGTGACAGAACAAAGTCATTCTAGCTCTCGCTCCTCGAGTTATTGTTGTCATGTGTGTTGTTGGTTATCCTAGGACCCAGCTTATCAAGAATAGGGTCTATAGGCCTTGGAACAACTTGTTCTCAAATATACTAGGAGAGAGAGTCATAATGGTGGCCGGCAAGGGCCTGGCCAGCATGTAACACTTCCTCTCCTATGTTGCTTTGTTGTCTTCCAATGTCTCCTGGCACTAGGAACTGGCTGCTTGTGCCATACGGTCTATCCGACAAGATTCGATCGTTGTCAAGCATGAAAGGTTTTGTCATCGTGGTCAAGGAACTTAGTTAGAATTTTTGTCCATTGTCTACATGCCTGTGGACCCTTCCTGATCTCTCTATGAGCCTCCTTTGTAAAGGATCTCTCATTAAATCCTAACCTCTTATAGCAGTTCTCTCATTGAATTTCCTTCATAGGTTATTGGCCTCCTAATTACGATAGTTTAATTTTGCCTTGTGGGCGCAAAGGATGTAATCCTAGTCTGTTGGGTTATATGCCCTAAATAAAACTCATTTCAATATAATCAGATTTACTTATTAATATAGATCAGAAATAATATTTAATGTTGCATGGTTCACATGATTTATTTCATGATTATATGTACATAATGTATAAATTCATCTGAAACTCTTTTCACATACTTGATCCTGTTTATTGTGCTGTCAACACATTGGAAAATAAACATGACTATGTGAATAAAGATTCCTAGATTTATCAGACATAGGGTTTTACTGATATGACAATCTACAATAGAGTTTACTTGCATTTGGAGAAATGCTATGTTCTTTCCAGAGCATTGGTTAAAGTAAAGCTCAGGTTGGATGCATGGAGTATGCATCGAAAGGGACCGATATTGAACTTTGACTTAGATTTATTAAACTTACCGTAATATCTATTCAAGTCAATATCGCCTAGTTGATCCTAGATCTAATGATCTTAATCCTGTTATGATTAGGCTCAATCTCAAGAGGCTATTCGTGTTATTTGATTTGTTAGTTAAGCCTACTTTTGGGTCAGTGTGATACGTACATTTTGGGAACACGGTAGTGCAATTGAGTGGGAGCGCTAATATAAACATGGAATCTATAGCTTCTATCTGGCAAATAGTAAGTAAAGGATGATCTCCTTCGAGCTTGACCAAACGAAAATAAATGGTAATCTAATCCCTTTACAGTGTAGATCATTCATATAGAGGGTCATTGATCAAATTAGGATTATAACAATGGATAACTAATGATGTGTCTATATGGTGGAACATATAGAGCATTCTATATACTGAGAGTGCAATTCTAAGTTCTATGCGTGGATTCAACGAAGAATTAATAAGTCAGTGAATTTAGGTTATAAATTCTTGATCTGCTTATTGGAAGCTCGGTTATATAGACCCATGGTGTTGGAATTTATTTTACCAGGATCTTAGATCTACTCACAAGTATGTTTATTAACACCTTAAATATGAACTTTCTAAAACGATGAAATAAACACATATAAAGTTTAAGAAACCTTACATTGGGTACAGCGAAATTAAATGACTCCTTCCGTTCAGATCTTTAACCCTTGTATCCTTTCTGTCGCAGAGTATTATCAAGATCTGAACCTGGATCTCTTTCTCTGAATCTTTGATGTTGAAACTCCTTTGCTGATGATCTTTCTTCACGATCTTCCTCACCATGATTGAGGTATTGCTTGTTGTGTGTGGACACTACTCTAATCACTAAGGGTTTCGAAATTATCAAGGAAGAAGAGAGAGAGAGGGTGGCGGCCAAGGTAGAGAGAGAGAGGCTCAGGTTTTCTGATTCTGAAGTGTAATTTTCCTGAAGCGTTCACTACCTATTTATAGCATTCCACTAGGGTTAGGTTTGAATTATTTGGCATTAAAATAATGAAAATATCAGTTTAAAATGCCTACAAAAGTGGCCGGGCATGGCTTATTGGGTTTGGGCCTTACTTTTTGAAATTTTGTAATTTTAACACTTTTGTATCTGATTTTCTCAAAAATGCCAATTTTCTAATTCAACCATTTAAATGCCAATTCTAACTATTTAATAACTATAAATAATTATTAAATAATATTGTCATTTATCATATTTATTAATTGAACCATACAAAGTATCATAATTAACAAATATGCCCCTAACAACTCTTTCTTTACAATTTTGCCCTTACTTAGTGAAAATTTCACAAATAGACATACTCTAATTTGAGAATTATAATTGATTAATCAAAACCAATTACATGAGTCTTACAAATAATATTATCTCAACTAGTGCGGGGACCATGGGTCTATATAACCGAGCTTCCAATAAGTAGATCAAGAATTTAGCACTAAAATTCACTAACTTATTAATTCTTCGTTGAATCCACGCATAGAACTTAGAATTGCACTCTCAGTGTATAGAATGCTCTATATGTTCCACCATATAGAAGCATCATTAGTTATCCATTGTTATAATCCTAATGTGATCAATGATCCTCTATATGAATGATCTACACTGTTAAGAGATTAGATTACTGTAACACCCTACTATGTATTTTATCCTTAAAACACTTGACCCCGTATAAATGATATTTCAGCTTATGTGAAATGAGTACTCCACCATTTATGTTCGTTTGGTCAAGCTCGAAGGAGATCATCCTTTGCTTACTATTCGCCAGATAGAAGCTATAGATTCCATGTTTATGCTAGCGCTCCCATTCAATTGCACTACCGTGTTCTCAAAATGTACGTATCACCCTGACCTAAAAGTAGGCTTAACTAACAAATCAAAGAACACGAATAGCCTTTCAAGATTGAGCCTAATCATAACAGGATTAAGAACATTTGATCTAGGATCAACTTGGCGATATTGACTTGAATAGATTTTACGGTAAGTTTAATTAAATCTAAGTCAAAGTTCAATATCGGTCCCTTCCGATGCATACTCCATGCATCCAACTTAAGCTTTACTTTAAGCAATGTTCTGGAAAGAACATAGAATTTCTCCAAATGCAAGTAAACTCTTGTTGTAGATTATCATATCAGTAAAACCCTGTGCTGATAAATCTAGGAAACTTTATTCACATAGTCATGTTTACTTTCCAATGTGATGACAACACAATAAACAGGATCAAGTATGTGAAAAGGGTTTAAGATGAATTTATAAATCAAATAGACAAGCAATTGATAAAGTGAACCAAAACATACACAAATGAATGAAAAATACTTCTGTTTCTTTATTGATGTTAAATAAAATTGATTACATTGAAATGGAGTTTTATTTAGGGCATAAAACCCAACAAACTCCTACTTGCACTAATATAAAACTAATTAGTACATATCAATTAATCCTAATTTCTGACGGTGCCTTTCAAAGGCTGTCACGGCCAGGATTTTGGTAAATGGATCAGCTAGGTTGTCCTCTGTGTCAACTTTCTCAACTAGTACATCCCCTCTTGCCACGTATTCTCTGATAATGTGATACTTCCTTCAATGTGTTTGCTTCTCTTGTGGCTTCGAGGTTCTTTACTGTTTTCTATTGCTCCATTGTTATCACAAAGTAAGACCAGAGGCTTTTCCATTCCAGGAACGACACCTATACTTGTGAAGAACTTTCTTAGCGAGACAAGTTCTTTAGCAGCTTCGGCTGCAGCTATGTATTCAGCTTCCATAGTTGAGTCCGATATCGTGGTTTGTTTTGCACTTCTCCAAACCACTGCTCCACCCCCAAGAGTAAACACCATCCCAGATGTAGATTTCCTGTCTTCAAGACTTGCCTGGAAATCTGAATCAGTGTAGCCTATGGGATTTAAAGCACCACCCTTGTAGACTAACACAAGATTCCTTGTACTCTTTAAGTATTTCAGAATATACTTAACTGCATTCCAATGTTCATGTCCTAGATTAGACTGATACCTGCTCACGATTCCAACTGCATAACAGATGTCAGGTCTAGTGCATAACATTGCATACATTAGACTTCCAACTGCAGAGGCATAGGGAATTTTCGCCATGTCCTCTATCTCTTGAGGATCAGTCGGAGACTGTTCCTTAGATAGACGAATACCATATCTAGAAGGCATGTTTGCCCCATTGGTGTTGTTCATGGAGAATCTCTCTAAGACTTTGTCTATGTAGGTTGTTTGAGAGAGAGCAAGAGATCTGTTCTTCCGGTTTCTGATAATCTGAATACCAAGAACATAGGCTGCTTCACCCAAATCTTTCATATCGAATTGAGTGTTGAGCCATTCCTTGATGTGAGTCATTTTCTTGACATTGTTTCCAATAATCAAAATGTCATCAACATAAAGGACCAGGAATACTACTACTTGGTCTTCCTTGAGTTGGTAAACACAAGGTTCATCTTCATTCTGAAGAAAGCCGTAGGTCTTGATGATTTCATCAAACCTTTTGTTCCATGAGCGAGAAGCATGCTTAAGTCCATAGATAGACCTGTTTAATTTGTAAACTTTCTTTTCTTGCCCAGGAAGAACATAACCTTCTGGTTGCTCCATATAGATGGTTTCTTCAAGTACCCCATTAAGGAAGGCAGTCTTGAAATCCATTTGCCAGATCATAATCGAAAGCAGCAGCTATGGAGAGAAGAATTCAGATGGATTTGAGCATGGCAACAGGACTAAAAGTTTCCTCATAGTCCACGCCTTCTCTTTGGGTATAACCCTTGGCTACAAGTCTAGCTTTAAAAGTTTCGACTTCGCCTCCAGTTCCTCTTTTCTTCTTGTAAACTCACTTGCATCCTATCGGATGATAGTCGTTAGGTGCGTCTACATATTCCCAGACTTTGTTCTTTTTCATGGAATCCATTTCTGAATCCATGCCGGCCGACCATCAATTCCGTTGCGGACTAGCCATTGCCTGTTTATAGGTTAATGGATCGTCATCAATACCGTCACCTACGACCATATTGATTTCACCATCCAAGCCATAACGAGCTGGTTTTGTTGAAACCCTCCCACTACGACGAGGTGCGGTGATCTTCTGAACATAAACTTTAGTAGTAGATTTCTCAGTTTGTTCAACTGAGGGAGTGGGATTGTCTTCTTCACGAGTGGAAGAGGACGGAACATTGGAAGGACTTATATCTGATAGAAATTCCTCTAGAACAACTTTACTTTTCGGTTTGTAGTCTTTAATATAGTTCTCTTCAAGGAAAGTAGCATGTGTAGAAACAAACACTTTGTTATCCTTGTGACTATAAAATAGTCCACCCCTAGTCTCTTTAGAATTTCCGACAAACATGCATACTTCGCTACGTGATTCAAGTTTTCCTTCTTTCTTTCTTAAGACATGAGCAGGGCACCCCCAAATTCTGTAATGACGTAAACTAGGTGTACGACCATTCCAAAGTTCGACGGGTGTCTTAGGGATTGCTTTAGATGGAACAACATTTAAAATGTCATTTGCCATCTGTATAGCATATCCCGAGAAGGACGTAGACAGAGTTGAATAACTCAGCATAGACCTAACCATTTCCAAAAGAGTGCGATTTCTTCTTTCTGCAACTCCATTTTGTTGTGGAGTGCTTGGGGCAGTGTATAGGGATTCAATTCCAAGTTCAATTAAATGATCTTTGAAATGCATATCCATATATTCTCCACCCCTATCAGTTCACAAGATCTTTAATGATTTACATAATTGGTTTTGGGCCAAAGCATGAAACTTCTGAAACTTTTCAAACGTTTCAAACTTCTTTTGCATTAGGTAAAGAAAACTATATCTAGAGAAATCGTCAATGAAAGTGACAAAATACTCATAACCACCTCGGGCTTTGACATTCAAAGGTCCGCAGACATCGGAATGCACTAACCCTAGAGGGATTTTCGCACGCTCTCCCTTTGCAGAGAAAGAACGTTTAGTCATTTTTCCTTCTAGGCAGGACTCGCAAACTGGCAGTTCACCTAAGACGACATTTTTCAATGGACCGCCTTAGCCTATTGAGTCTATCAAAGCCTATATGACCTAAACGTAAATGCCATAGATATGTTTGATCATCATTATCAATCTCTTTTCTTTTGAGGTTTCTAGGTCTAGCTACATTGAAAAGTTCACTATTAAGTGAGATTTGTGTATTCGGTCTTCAAACATAAAGCCCTCGTTCCATTGTAGTAACACATATTTGAAATCCATTACGAGAAATTGAACAATTTGTACTCGAAAAATTCAATATATAAGTTTGTGTTTGCGAACATGAGACACTAATCAAGTTTCTACTAAAGTTTGGAATAAATAAAACATTTTCTAAAATTAAAAATCTTTGTTGAAACTTGATGCGGGCTTTTCCTCTAGCTTTGACCGATACTAATTCGCCATTGCCAACTTTAAGCTTTAACTCTCCTGGAAGCAGATTTTCCCAAGTTTCAAGCAACTGCAGTGAAGAACATACATGGTTAGTAGACCCAGAATCAACAATCCAGAATGATTCAAAGACAAAAGCATTACCTTCGTTTGAATTGTTTAGAAGCCTGGGACATTGTTCTTCATGATGTCCCTTTTCATTACAATTCGAACATGGAAGACTATGTCTAATAATTGTACTTGAAGAAGCAGATTTGCTAGATCCTTCATACCTAGTCCTTTTCCTTCGATTATGAATTGCAAACCCAGGGGGACCCATTGCAATCAAATTCCGTTCATGGGCTCGTAATTCTGCTTCGAGCTTGTCCATGTCGGAGGAGTTAGAATTGTTGATCATGTAAGAGATAACAAATTCATTATACACCGGAGGAAGACTATTAAGGATGAGTTGGACCCATTATTCTCTTGATAAATCAATTCCTAGTAGATTTGCCTTTTGGAACTTCAGATTCATCATCAATAGGTGCGAATTTATGCAACTACCAGGATGCATTTTCACACTATAAAGTTCTTTTGCTAAGATATTAACTAGGAGAGGATCGGGGTGAGGGTTATTCATAATGACACTACAACACATCAATAAAACAGAAGTAAGGTTTTGGTTCATAAATTCATACACAGTTTAGAAAATAACAAATAATCACATATGTTATAGAGATACTAAATCTAACATATTTATTTTCCAAGGTTTTTCAACAAACTGATACAGTGTCCCATTTAGGCGAGAGTCAAAGCATCATTCATTGAATAGAGTTGTCAGTTCATCTAAAATGATAACCATTCTAGCAACCTTTTATTCGATCAAGATTGGAATTCAGCGTTGTCCCGTTTAGGCGAGAGTCAAGGCAATTCTATCTTATGAGCTTCCACCATTGTTTCATAATTTGTAAGTCAAGTATGGTCGCCACCATTAGGGTGATCCATACCATACAAAACACTTACAAACTACTTATCTTTCGAGATTAAACAGTGCGAAATTGCTAATGAACGTTCCTCCATTAGGGAGGATTACTCACTAAAACAAACGCAGTGTAAAACCAACAATGGAGATCGAATGTATCTTGATTAAAAGCTCATTATTTAAAAAATATTATATGTATTTTGTATATTCATTTTTATTCGATATTATAATAATGAAAAATTACAAACTAAAGTTGGTTTAAATAAAAAAAACAACTTCAATTAATTTTCAATTATTATTTAATTCGAAAAATAAATTCGAATGAATATCGCACAAGTTCCATATTATAATAATGAAAAATTAATAATCAAAGTTGGTTTAAATAAAAAAATCAACTTTAATTAATTTTCAATTATTAATTAAATTCGAAAAATAAATTCGAATATTTAATGGAACAAATTTAAAAATATCTTGTTTAAGTTGTTTTAGAAGAATCTAAAAAATCAACTTAAATATCTTTCAAATCAGATTTAATTAAATTAAAATTAAGTTGTAACCACTTAATTTGAAGATATTCCATTTTAAGTTAATATTCGAAAAGATATTAACTCAAAAAATATCTAAAATATTCTATTTTAAGTTAATATTCGAAAAGTATTAACTTAAAAATATCTAAAGAATCTTAATAACCAATGCCTAAAATTCCTCAACTTAATTTTGAAATTTTAAATCCAAAAGATATTCAGATTTAAGTTGGTTAGTTGTAGATAACCAAATATCAACTTAAATAGGAATATTTAATGAAAAAATTTAAATTAAGCTTCAGAAAGAATCTAGATGGTTATAATTCTATATTTAATTAAATACAAGAAAATACATATAGTTTAGCTTAGAATATAAAATTCTTTAAACTATGGTTTTCTTAAATTAACTTTAAAATAAATGAAATTAATTATGTTGCTAATCAATTTTATTAGGTTAAACTAGTGTAATTAACCTAGTACAGTTATTCAAATCAGGCAAATGGGCCTTCACAATTGGGGTGGTTCATGTGAGGGGGTGCTGGGTTCAGTATGTCGTACCCACTACTATGGCTCCCAACTCTCACACAAGGCCCAAAAGAGAGGAATTTAACCTTAAAATGAACAACTGTTATTAATTGAATAGGCCCAAAAACTAAATGGGCCTAAATAAAATCTATCAAAAAACTATGATATTTTATTTAGCAACAACAACCTATATGCATCTATAACAAAATTAAACATATAGGCTCACACAGGTACACATTTGGATGGATCCTATCATGTTGCTAGGTCATACACAGATGAAAGAAGATTGTAAAATTTACCTGTTACAAATTATTTACTTGACCAATGGAACCATGAGTTAAAATCAGATCATTGGATCTGTCAACAAGTTAACCATGGCTATTTGCAATCAAGCAATAATAGGTTTTAAAAACTTACACATAAGCTAAAACACATACTCCTGCAACAAGGTTAGCTAGATAGTTAGATGTAGGATCTATTTAATTTTAAATTAAATAATTAATTTCGAAATAAATAATTAATTAAATAAAAAAAAAATTCGAAAAAATTATTAAATTTGAAAAAAAAAATCGAAAATTAAAAAAAAAATTAAATTTTAAAAAAAAAATTAAACCTACAATTTTGAAAATTAAGTTTCAACCAACCTAAATATCATTTCAAAATTTGCTAACTACTTTTAAAAATTAAATGTTATTTTACAAATAAAAATTAAATAAAAAATTAAAAAGATAAATGAATATCTTTTTCAGATTTTAAATGTAATTTAAATAAATAAAATAACAAAATTTAAAAGTTAGCAAAATATCTTACATCTATTTAGAATTACATGATTATAGTTATCTTATTTTAAATTTAAATAAGGTCAAATTATTTAAAAAAGGATTTAATTTAAAATATTTAAAATCTGACCTTAAATTTAAAAATAAGATAAGATATAATCAAATTTAAAAATAAGATAGATTATTAAACGAAAAAGATAGATACTAACTATTTTTAAATTCAAATTACACTAATATCATGAATTAAATTTAAAAAATATTAAATTAATTCATTATGATAATTAGAGTTGAATTAAGAATAGTAATAGTATAAATACAGAACTACACAAAAAATTGAAAGTTAATTCCATTAAAAAGCATGAAAAAACGAAGAAAAACGAAAAAATTGCAAGCTGTACGGACGGGATGCAGTGCATACCCGTCCGCGCGCGTATGCTAGGTGCTGGGCCGAGTTTGCTCGACGGAATGCACGTCGTGCATGATTTTCGCGCGCGCAGGTGGGTTTCAGCACAACCCCGTTTTTTTCGAATCTTCAAAAAATCATAACTAATTCAAATTAAATCGAAATTGAGTTCTGTAAAAAAGTAACTTGCTTAATTTTTTCCATACTATCCAATAAAAATAATTCCAGAAACAGATATTTAATTATTTTTTACGAAAATTCACAAACATCAATCAATCATCAAATAACACTCAATACAACATGATACCATCCAAAAACATCAAACAATCGGTTTAAAGTCCAAATTTCTTGCAAGTAAATCAATTACCATGGCTCTGAGGCCAGTTGTTGGAATTTATTTTACCAGGATCTTAGATCTACTCACAAGTATGTTTATTAACACCCTAAATATGAACTTTCTAAAACGATGAAATAAACACATATAAAGTTTAAGAAACCTTACATTGGGTGCAGTGGAATTAAATGACTCCTTCCGTTCAGATCTCTAACCCTTGTATCCTTTCTGTCGCAGAGTATTATCAAGATCTGAACCTAGATCTCTTTCTCTGAATCTTTGATGCTGAAACTCCTTTGCTGATGATCTTTCTTCACGATCTTCCTCACTATGATTGAGGTATTGCTTGCTGTGTGTGGGCACTACTCTAATCACTAAGGGTTTTGAAATCATCAAGGAAGAAGAGAGAGAGAGGGTGGCAGCCAAGGTAGAGAGAGAGAGAATCAGGTTTTCTGATTCAGAAGTGTAATTTTCTTGAAGCTTTCACTACCTATTTATATCATTCCACTAGGGTTAAGTTTGAATTATTTGGCATTAAAATAATGAAAATATCAGTTTAAAATGGCTCCAAAAGTGGCCGGCCATGGCTTATTGGGTTTGGGCCTTGCTTTTTGCAATTTTGCAATTTTAACACTTTTGTATCTGATTTTCTCAAAAACACCAATTTTTTAATTCAACAATTTAAATGCCAATTCTAACTATTTAATAACTATAAATAATTTTTAAATGATATTGTCATTTATCATATTTATTAATTGAACCATACAAAGTATCATAATTAACAAATATGTCCCTAACAACTCTTTCTCTACAATTTCGCCCTTACTTAGTGAAAATTTCACAAATAGACCTAGTCTAATTTGAGAATTATAATTGGTTAATCAAAACCAATTACATGAGTCTTACAAACAATATTATCTCAACTAGTGCGGGGACCATAGGTTTATATTACCGAGCTTCCAATAAGTAGATCAAGAATTTAGCACTAAAATTCACTTACTTATTAATTCTTCGTGGAATCCATGCATAGAACTTAGAATTGCACTCTCAGTATAGAGAATGCTCTATATGTTCCACCATATAGACGCATCATTAGTTATCCATTGTTATAATCCTAATGTGATCAATGATCCTCTATATGAATGATCTACACTGTAAAGGGATTAGATTACCGTAACACCCTACTATGTATTTTATCCTTAAAACACTTGACCCCGTATAAATGATATTTCAGCTTATGTGAAATGAGTACTCCACCATTTATGTTCATTTGGTCAAGCTCGAAGGAGATCATCCTTTGGTTACTATTCGCCAGATAGAAGCTATAGATTCCATATTTATGCTAGCGCTCCCACTCAATTGCACTACCGTGTTCTCAAATTGTACGTATCACCCTGACCTAAAAGTAGGCTTAACTAACAAATCAAACAACACGAATAGCCTTTCAAGATTGAGCCTAATCATAACACGATTAAGAACATTTGATCTAGGATCAACTTGGCGATATTGACTTGAATAGATTTTACGGTAAGTTTAATTAAATCTAAGTCAAAGTTCAATATCGGTCCCTTCCGATGCATACTCCATGCATCCAACTTGAGCTTTACTTTAAGCAATGTTCTGGAAAGAACATAGCATTTCTCCAAATGCAAGTAAACTCTTGTTGTAGATTATCATATCAGTAAAACCCTGTGTCTGATAAATCTAGAAAACTTTATTCACATAGTCATGTTTACTTTCCAATGTGATGACATCACAATAAACAGGATCAAGTATGTGAAAAGGGTTTAAGATGAATTTATAAATCAAATAGACAAGCAATTGATAAAGTGAACCAAAACATACACAAATTAATGAAAAATACTTCTGTTTCTTTATTGATGTTAAATAAAATTGATTACATTGAAATGGAGTTTTATTTAGGGCATAAAACCCAACACATGGTCCCCGCACTAGTTGAGATAATATTGCTTGTAAGACTCATATAATTGGTTTTGATTAATCAATTATAATTCTCAAATTAGACTATGTCTATTTGTGAATTTTTCACTAAGTAAGGGCGAAATTGTAAAGAAAGAGTTTTAGGGGCATATTTGTTAATTATGATACTTTGTATGGTTCAATTAATAAATATGATAAATGACAATATTATTTAATAATTATTTATAGTTATTAAATAGTTAGAATTGGCATTTAAATGGTTGAATTTAAAAATTGGCGTTTTTGAGAAAATCAGATGCAGAAAAGATAAAACTACAAAATTGCAAAAAGTGAGGCCCAAATCCACTTGTATGGGGCCAGCCACTTTTGTAGGGAATTTAAACTGATATTTTCATTATTTTAATGCCAAATAATTCAAACCTAACCCTAGTGGAATGCTATTAATAGATAGTGAAGGCTTGAGGAAATTTACACTTAAAATTTTCTGCTTTTTCCTTCAGAGAAAGACCTGAGCCTTTCTCTCTCCCTATCTTTAGCCGCCACTTCTTCTTTCTCTTCCCTCTTGAATTTCGAAATTCTTAGTGTAAGAGTAGTGCCCACACACAGCAAGTGATACCTCAATCATAGTGACGAAGATCGTGAAGAAAGACTTTCACCAAGAAGGAGTTTCAGCACTAAAGAATCAGAGAAAGAGATCCAGGTTCAGATATTGATAATGCTCTGCTACAGAAAGGAACCAAGGGCTAGATATCTGAACGGAAGGAGTCATATTATTCCGCTGCACCCAATGTAAGGTTTACTAAACTTTATATGTGTTTATTTCATCGTTTTAGAAAGTTCATATTTAGGGTGTTAATCAACATACTTGTGAGTAGATCTAAGTTCCTGGTAAAATAATTTCAAATATAGTCTTCCATCCACTTTCAAAATTTACATCTATACTGGGTGAAAGCATCACAACCAGCAGCGCATGATTCATCTTATCCTTCTTAGAATTTGTGTCTATGATGGGTGAAAGTATCGCTACTAGCAGCGTGAAGTTTTTCTTGAGTGACCTGGCCTACAGCTTCTCTAAGCTTGGCAAGCTCAATATAATCTCCTAGTGCCAAGTGAGACTCACCAATAATTGGTTTGTCGATCCCTGACACTGTTTCTCCTGCGTAGCATTGTGGAACAACCACAATTTTGCTCTGTGGAGGTTGCTCCATGTTGATCAGCCCTTCTGTGTGAGATCCTATAGGTTACTCTAGTCTTGGAGGAATGGTGGGATTAATAGGATTCACATGATTGGTTGGATTGGCGGTGTTATCTAGATTGGTAGTTCCCTCTATGGTGGGAGGAACACTAGCATCGGGATTTGTCATCATGAGATCCTGAGGAGGATTCGAGAGAGGAGCTCTTCTATTTAGAAGCATGGTGATTAATCAGAAAAAGGCTCTCAATGAAAGCACCAAACTGTTGACTCAGAATTTTGTCAACCATCAATTAAGTCGTATTTATGATAAACAATCACTACAATATAATTAAGAACAATAAATGATAAAAGAGACACAAAGATTTATAGAGGTTTTTCCCTTTGTTTAGCAGGCAATAACCTAGTCTCCTTTTAGTTGTATTGATTCTAGAGATAATACAACTCATATCACAATTGTTGTGAGTTCTAGAGTGGCATTTTTGAATAGTATAATAGTGAGACCAATGCTAGAAAGACCAAGAACTGATGAGTTCTTGCGAACGACTAAAGAAGAGAATACTTAGTGTCTATGAGGTATTGATGAGATATGAGACTTGAGAAAGGGAGAGGGAGAGAGAGGAGCACGAGGCTTAAGAAAATTTTTGTAGCACTTAGGATGAGTTAGGTTTTGAGTGAGACCCAATGCCCTTTATATAGTGCAGGGCTTACAACAGATCTAGTTCAAATTAGGTTGATATCCCTTAAAATGAGGAGATATCACCTCTTATTTCCATATTTAATATATAGAAAATAACCTATTAATTATTTTTAAAGAATAGGTAAATATATGGAGTGTTGTCCAAGTTGAAAGTGTAGAGACACCGAAAGTTTCTGCCAGAAGAGAAGTTGGTCAGCCTACCCTTATTTTGCAGGACTTGGCCGGCCTATGCACTCCTATGGACGGCCCAGTATTCCTCCTGCAACACCGGGATGTGCCCGCTAACTTCCTATGTGCCTGCCAGCTTTTCCATGTGCCTGCCAGCTTTGGTACATGCTGGCCAACCTTGGTACGTGCTTGCCAGCCTTAGTATGTGTTGGCCAGCCTTTTTTACAGTTGTCCTTGCAAATGTTAGGCTTCGTTGGTGGAATAGGCCCTTCTTGGTCTAACAGTCACTTTTTGGACAGCTAGCTTGTGCCGAAACCCTGATCGGCCATACAAGCTTCCTTTGGCGAGACATGGCTGTGCAGTTTCTTGACGGCTTACTTAACTCATTTCGCTTGTTGCTTGCCTGTTTTGTCATGCCTTGTAAGGAGATTATGTCCTGTTATTGACAAGGTTGTATTCCACGCGCCTCAATTTTGACTTATATGAACACGACATGTCAAGTGAATAACATTTGGGATAACAATAAGATTCTAATTAACTAAGAATTTTCACATATATTACATACCAAAAAAAATAAAATAAATAAAAAATAAAAAGTGTTGAAAGTTGTTCATATATCGATTCTCTTAACTGATATAATAATGAAGCATAATGTATGAGATGAGATGATGAGATCACCCATGAATATAATCAAGAAAGAAAGGGATAATACAAGACAAAATAAGTAATCGAATATGTAGCATTCAATTAGAGAGTACATGTGGAATAATTTTTATTTGATTAAGTATTAATGATTCCAAATTAAGATAATAAGTAATTAACATTTAAAATGTGTGCTAAGATAATATTAAAAAAAGTATACATCTACCATTAACTAAAGCAAGAGGTGGGTTAGGATACAAAAGAACGACGGCTCAAGACAAAAGGGGGTCCATTCATTACTACATATGATTCATGAAGACTTAATTATTTGCACTAAAATTCTCTAAACTTAACCCACCTTTGTATAAGGTCCCCAATTTTAAATTGTTTACATTTAAATCATCAATCTCTTATAATATTATTAGCATATTGTTTGTCCTTTTAATCTTTCCATCTACTTGTTCTGTTTAAAAACTAAGATTTTGTAACATAAATTCTTAACATATATATTATTTTGCATTTCGGTCTCAAACTTTAAATTTAGAATTTTTTATTCCTTTATAATAACATAAAATATATATATATATATATATAAATATAATAACATCAACTTTATTGGAAAACATACATATTTTTTTTTTAGGAAATTAGCAGTGTATTTATTACTTCAATAACCTTTTATAAACTAATAGCACCTTTTTTAATAAAGGTCTGAAGAACTTTTGAATTGAATACATTTTGGCTGAGTTTATAATTCAGTATATCATTCTAAATTTCCTACTGAAACTTTTTTTAGCCGCACACTATGAATTCTATTCTTACATGCAATCTTAACATTATGTACAACATTCTTTGAATTATCATGGGAATGGAGCCAAATACTTTCATTACTAGTCTCCATAGCTGATACACCTACAACCAATACTGCTGAAAACACTTTCTTCCTATAGTCTATTATTTTTTTCCTTCCAATCTGCCGAACCATATCAGTAAGGTGACTAGAGGATGTTTCCCATAGTAGCCACTATTTAACCTGCTATAGACAATCATTGGAGAAGGAGCACTCAAAAAATAAATGATCAATTGCTTCATATCCCATATTGCAAAACTGACAGCAAGTGTTAGAGATAATATTGAATCGAAACAATCTTTCTTCGGTCTTCAATCTATCTTGAATTGCATGCCAAAATACAAAGCTATGCTTCAAGTATTTAATTTCCAATACGCAAGTATACGTATCATTAACAAGTAATAGACTCACAAAGAGTAAGGTCGATCACAGAAAAATTGTAGTTAAGTACTTTAAAATTAAACCTTTAATTCTATTTGGCTATGTCAAAATTAAGAGAAAATTAAATTTCTAAAACAATAAAGAAACAATGAAAATATGAAGCAAATAAATCAATAAGGAAATTTACGATGATTAAAAGTTAGGGCTTTCGATTTTAATTGCATCTATTGATTATAGTTTAACATGATTCTATTCCTATTATCAAATTCTATGCAATAGCAGGTTTACTAATGTAATTTATAGTCTTTTCAGATATATAAACCTCAAATTCATGCAAAATTTTTACTCTCGTTATAAATTAAACATGTAAAAGATATTAAATACAGAAATCCTATTTAAGCTATCCAAACCATATAGGTACTCTATATCAAATTTGGTTCTATTTCACTATAGCATAATTAACACTCACTTCTAAGAACAATTAATTGATGGCCAGGTAATTAAAAGAAATTAAGTACGAATGAAATAGAATACGTAGAAATTGAGGGGAAATTAAATCATATTAAAACCAAAAATCAACGTCAAACAATCTCCATTTAAACCCTAATGAACTATTTAGCTACTCATGTTCATCGTAGCAATTTCACACATACTAATTTAAGAATAAATAAAAGAAGAAAATAGAGAAGAAAAGAATGTTGAAAATCCTCTTGAAAAAGCCTCCAGTATTGAAATTGATCTCCAAAATTTGTACTCCTTGATTGCTTCTAAATTTCCTTATGAATTGCCTGTTGAAAATAATTGAAGTCCACTTCTTTTATAGCCAATAAGGGATAAAAAATATAGAAAAAGATAACCCATGTAGAAAACCTATTCTGCTTCGAATTAGAGGGGGCAGCCCGTGGCATGCACTTCCTATGTCACGACACGTGTTGTAATTCCACGCGGCTCCGTGCTTGCCTTGACATGGGCCTGGGCATGGGATTTCCATGTCTAGGCACTACCCCTTTTTTGTGCATAATTATCTTTTATTTGATCTTTTTATCTTTTTTTTTTCATCTTATTCCTTTGATATTTTCTATTCTTCTTCTATTTTAAATCTCCAAATATATAAAAGATAAAAAGCGTAAAATTGCTCCAAACAAGAGTAAAACTAAATTCTATTAAAAAAGAGTAAAACTAAATTAAAAATATACTAAAATTAACCTAAAAATAGCACTAATAACACCCTAATAAATTCCCCCCGAACTAAGCATTTACTCGTCCTCGAGTAAAACAATAAAACGAAAAAGAAAAAAAAAAGTCAATCTCCAGAATATGAGTAATTTTCAAATAGAGTTAGTAACATGATTATGAAAATTTTCATCTATGCATAACAATCTAGAATTTCAGTTCCATTATGCCCTTGACACACTTCAATTTATTTTCCTTCAGCACATGAAACCATTGAACACAATTTACTAACAGTTGAAACAATTTATGCATGCCAATTACAACTATCAATTTACTAACTCAAAGTATTACATATGCTTGCTATACTTACTATTATCCACTAATACAAATCAATGCACAACCAAGAATCAAATGGTCTTTCTAGGCTTGTAATGTTAGGCTTATGTACGGGTGGTTGAAATGGTCATTTAGGCTTGTGTAAACCATAAGCTTCTCCAATCATGTCACCCAATAAATTTTTTACACACAATCCCAATACTCTTTTTTCTAATTACATGAGAAAATCTTTTTTCAACAATATTACAACAACTTTATTTTTATTTATTTTTTTCCATTTTTTTCTTTGAATTTTTTTCTTCAAATTTGATACTTATTGTCAGATTTTTTTTCTTTTTCAAGTTTTTGCCAATCAATTTTTTCACATTCTCTAAATTTTCACACTTATTCGCACACACATATAACAAACTTTCCATCTAAATTTCCCTAAACTAAAGATCTACTTATGGATAATTAGGGTGAAATTTTAGATAATAATGGGTTTATCTTGTTTAGGCTCATAATGTGTAGAAATAAGGAATAGGTTGAGGCTAAAAAAGGGTGACTAGGATAAAATTATAGATATGGCTTTAAAGGAACAATCGATCTAAAGAATGCCTAATTCACTTTCCTAGTCATGCATAATTTATTATTTCGCCTCAAAGCAAGCAACAAAGTTCTAGAATTTTTCAAACAAATTTCCACATTTCACAATTAGCATACATAAACCAATTCAATTGCTAGACAATTGCCTAATATGATTCCATGCTCTTTTAAATCACAAAATTGAAATTACTCAAGAATGTGATATGACCAAGCACATGAATTTTTTTTCGAAAAATAAATGAAATTTCTAAATCATGCTATCTACTTACTTTCAAATTGACTCACATTAAGAAAATTGACTCAAAACAAAGAAACAACTAAAAACTAAAAACTTAAAGACTTAAAATTTTAAAAACAAAAGAATAAAAAATAAAAAATTAAATTCACCCCCCTAACTAAAGTGACACATTGTCCCCAATGTGACATGAAAGAGAAAGGAAAGGGAACTTACTTGAGCGCCACATCAGTATAGTCGTGGTGGTGGCTGGTATGGATACCACAACAACGGAGGAGAGAAGTGATCTGGAGCATCGGGGGTTCATCGTCCACATAGAGAAAGCAGAATTTAACTCCTAAACTTGCCTATGAGCAAATTCATGATGCTGCTGAAGATTAAGAGTTATAGTAGGCAACTTGGGCTTGGTTAGATTGGATGATGTATTGATTCTCGAGATGATATAGTCTAATCTATCATATGTGTCGATAGTCCTAGAGTTCAGTGGTGGTTCAATCTAGAGAAGAGGCGAACCCGTCTCACTTGTGCCCGGTTCTTCATGCTCCTCTTCCTCATCATCATCTCTACCATGTGGAGCATCACCCTTCTGGCATTTTCTTACCTCTTCTGGGGGTGTCAAAGATGCTTGAAGAAATTCATAGTAATGCCTTCTAGAGATGGGCTGCATTAGTGCTTTAACAATGTCTCCTTCTATAATTGGAACACCCTGTCTCAAGCATAAAGTTGTAATCAAGGCACCGTGGGTCGTGCCCGCTGTGGTCCTCATTTCAGAAACATAGTTAATATTTTTGAGAATTACTTATCCTATATCGAACGTCATCTTCGTCATGCTAGCATAGACAACTAGACAACGATCATAGTCCAGAGTTGAAGCATGTGATGTAGGCATAATTTTGGAATTTACAAAATAGACCCGGGCTTTTACCATTGGATTGAGTTCCACTAGTATAGAGACTTCTAATTCACATTTCCCTCAACATAAAATCAGGTACCCGATTGCCACAAAATTGTTGGAATGGCCTCATCTGTAAGTGTTTCTCTCCTCAATGCTAGTATTCTCTCATCTCGTCATTTCTCTAGTGTGCCAAGAATAAAAAAGTTGTTAATATTGTCTAACCTAATGGGCACCTGTACTCCTCCAACATATACTTCGTCATTATCGCCTTTGTAGAGATAGTTGGCAAAGAATTCCTAGATAATATTATAGTTTGCTTCGCCCACATTCTCTACAGCACATAACTTTTTCCATTCCTCTATTAGTCTCATAGCTCAGGTCCCTTGGAAAAGGTTTGTCCTAAAATTGAAAGACCCTTTATCGAAGTACACCCTTCTTTTTGAGTTTTTCATAACTTTTTGCAGCTTCCTCATTCACAAATCTATTAATAGGTTGGGTTGGTTTTCTTGGGGATCAGGATCTCTTGATGACGATCCTTGCACATTACGTTGGGCTCGAGTCCAAATTACCTTAGTCCTAGATGTCATGCCAACTTACTAGCCAAAACAAAAATCTTTGGTGTCAAAAACAATTAAGCAGCACCTCCCCTATATTTTTCACTTCCTCCAAACATGATTTAAGCACTAATTCACCTTAATTATTCTCTAACAATAGCAAACATCACTATCCAATCTTCCCCAAATAAAATTTATCCTAATATCACACAATCCACAATCAATTACTCTTCAATCACCAAAATTTAGTGAGAAAGAACACTTACTTGTAGAATAGAAGCTTTGATATACTTGAAGTAGTCCTCTTCCATTAAGAATTCCCAAAAATTAAATGATGAACATAATGGTTTAGGTTTAAGGATTTTTTGAATTTTTTTTTGGTTTAATTGAAGGAATGTGGGTGAAAATTCAAGAAATTGGTTAGTGGATTTTGTTTATGGGTGATTATAGTAGAGATTGTGTAAAGCCCGCTTAGTTAATTTGGAAATTAGCAGTTGTTTATGATTAATTATGAAATTATTTATAGCTATTTAAATAATTTATTATACTGTTATTTATGTTATTCAGTAGCTTGCATATTTTGTAATTCCGGTGCCCGGTATTTTGGAACTCGGCGTTTGGCTCAGTAGAAATCACAACTTAGTATGTTAGCAGTTTGGGGACGGGTTTTAGACATTGGGAATGGTCGGGAATTTAGAATTTTCCAAAAATACCCCTTTAGTGTGATTTAGGTGGTTTTGTGGTGGAGGGGCAAAATGGTCTTTTTGCCCCATTAGTGTTTTGTCTTATGTGAGTTATTAAATGGAATTAATGTTTAATTTAATGGTTTATTATGGCTGAAAAGAATTAGTATTTGTGACTTGTTTCATTTTATTCTTTTTCTCAAAAAACACTAAGTTAGAAAGATAGAAATTTTTAAAGAAAAGCTCTCTTTTCCTCTCCATTTTCGGCTGGGTATTGGGGATTCAAAGGCTGGGTTTTTCAAGCTTGATTCATCACATTTTTAGGAACTCTTGATTGTGGTATGTATTTCCTACTTGTCCTTCTTTGTCTTCTTGGAATTTTTGATAAAAAAAATGAGTAAATGCATGTAAATTTGGATGTTGTTGCTGCTGTATTCTGTGGTTATTTTCTGAGGTTAAAAAGCATGATTTTTAGATGTTAATTAAGCTACTTGTGGTGTATGATTCCTAGGTTGAGCATGCTAGAATTTTCTTATGCAAAAGTTTGGTTTTCAAAGTAAAAATTGAGAAATTGGTGGCTGTAGTTGTTGCATGAACTAGGTTTTGTTTTCTGCAGTGTTTCTATGCTTGATTATGTGATTCTAAGCTAGCTTTGAGGCTTGTGAGTGAGCTTTAGCCAAGTTTGAGTTCTAACTCAAAGCTTGGAGCTCACATGATGATTTTTGTTTCTGAGTATTCTGGGTTATTTTGAGGCCTTAGAAATGTTCTAGGGAAGGTATAGAACAGGTCTGGAAAGTTTGATTCAATTTGGGGTTGAATTGGTCGAGTTATGAAAATTTGGGTTTGCTGCCTGCGAGGAACCAGAATTCCGGTTGTGCATCCGGAATTCCGGATGAGGGTTCTGAATTTTCCAGAACCGGAATTCTGGTTGGGCAACCGGTCTACCGGTTGGGGAAAATTCAGGGACCCTAGTTTTCCTCGTTTTTATGTTTTTAGGGGTATTGCCATGCTTTTTGTCGATAGGGAAACTTTTAGTTCCTAATTTAAGTCCCCGGGAAGTGATTTAGCGTGTCACTTATAGCGTTGTGATTTTTATGGTTTAGGAGCCGATGTCTAGCTCGGCTTCGGTTCCGGTCGGGTTGGCCAACACCTGAATTCGGAATCCAGGTAAGATTAGTATAACACATATGTAGATTACATGTTTAGCGTACATGTAGGAAGCCTGCTAGATTACATTAGTTATGTATATAGGCTTCGAACCATCCAACCCTGTCACGTCGGTACAGGCTGGAGTATGACCAGCAGCCGGAGTATGACCGGTTCGACCGATCAGGCTGACATTTGGTTGGTGGTTCTGTGCTATTGACCTATCCCGTCGGTACAGGCTGGAGTATGACCAAGCCGGAGTATGACCGGTTTGACCGATCAGAGGATACTTGTCAATAGTACCGTCCCCGTGAACGTTCAAAACTCGGCACCATGTTGGACATGGCAAGAGTGGCTCGGTACCATGTTGGACATGGCAGTAGCGGGACTCAGTATCGTGTTGGACACGGCAGTTAGAATTATGTATGAGTATTATTATGCTTTTCTTACTGAGTCTGTCGACTCACAGTTTACGTTCATGTGTAGGTAAAGGCAAGGCTATAGCTGATGGACCGTGAGCGAGCTTATGAGATTGTACATGTCGGGGCGGTTAGGCCTGGAGCGTACGATCCTCGGGACAGCAAGGCTGAGTTTGTAAATGGTCGTTAGACGACCTTTATTTTATGTAACAGTTAAACTTTTTGTAAATATTTTTATAATCGGGATCCCGAGTCTTTTGTAATATTGTTTTTATAAGTTTAATTAAAAAGCAAAATTTTAATTAATCACGTTTTTCCATAAACATCGTTGATTAGCAACGAGCTGCACCGTATGTTTAAAAATCACGTAATACGCCTAAGTTAGTTAGGGTGTTACAATTTGGTATCAGAGCCGCCAGGTTGTCTTCCGAAGATCGTCACGACATGTACAATCATCATCAGCAGTTAGCTCGGTTCACGGTTCAGTAAGCCTTTATTGCTTTAGTAGTTTATTTTATTCAGTTATGAAAAAGAAAAGCCTGTTAGGAAGCATGTTAGTAGCCTGATAGTAGAATAGGCGCATGTTTCGTTTATAATTTCCAAATTAAGCGGCATTAGTAAGCTCTCCTTGAATACGACCTGATATGCCAACTCTTGGTTTCGCAGGCGGTTCTAATCAGATGGACGCCAGGCGGACCACCAGGAGTCAGGGCAATTCAGTGGGGTCGAATCAAGGTCAGGGAGCTCAGTTTCCCCCACCTGCCAGGGGCCGAGGTAGAGGTCCCCGAGGCAGGGCTCGTGGTCGGGGTGATGAGAACCCGCCACAGGCTGCCCAGGCTCCCCCAGCCGATCAGGGAGCCCCGAATTGGGAGTTGCGGTTTGCGGAGATGCAAGCCCGGATCGAAGAACAAGCCCTCGAGATTCAGAGGTTGAGACAGCAGGGTGCTCCTGCAGCCTCTGTGCCCGTAGTTCCGGTGGCACCGCCCCGCCGCCTGTGCCGAGATAGTGGTGGCGGCCCATAGATTGGAACCTCTGTATGAGCGGTTCCGGAAGCAAGCACCTCCGGTTTTCCTGAGAGGTCCGGACGTAATGAAAGCCGAGCAATGGCTGACGGTGATCACCAAGATCTTGAACTTTATGGGTGTCACCGGTAACGATAGAGTGGTGTGCGCCACATTCCAGTTCCAGGAGGACGCGCTGGTCTGGTGGGACATGGTGTCTCAGATCCATGACGTCACCACCATGACCTGGGAAAGGTTCCTGGAACTCTTCAACGCAAAGTATTACAATGAGGCGGTCAGAAGCACCAAGAGGAAAGAGTTCGCTCACCTGACCCAGCGTGAGAACATGAGCGTCACTGAGTATACTACTCAGTTTGATCGGTTGGCGAGGTTAGCCTCGGGAATTGTGCCGATCGACTTCAGCAAGAAGGAGAAGTATCTGGACGGGTTGAATCCCAAGCTCAGGCATGACTTGATGATTACCACAGACGACAGCACCACCTATGCTCAGATGGTGGAGAAGGCACTGCGAGCTGAGGGCGCAGTGGGGTGTATGTCGGGACCGCCCGGTCTCGGTGAGTGGCGGAGCTCCTACCCCTCCGCATCGGGCTTTAGCGGGGAGTAGTGGTTCGGCCATTGATCGCAGGAAGAGAGCACCCGCCGCTTCCGTGGCTCGAGTCGGAATAAGAGGTTCCGGGGAACCGAACGGCAGGAGTCGTCCAGGTGGTACTGAGACCCGCTTCTCCTATCCCGAGTGCCCTAGCTGCAAGAGGCACCATCGGGGCGAGTGCAAAGGTCAGGGATGTTTTCATTGTGGCATGCCCGGACACTTCAAGAGGGAATGTCCCCAGGTCCGACCAGAGGCACCGAGAGCTCCAGCGATACCCACTCCAGCCAGGGTATTTGCTATCACGCAGGCTGATGCAGATGCCAGCCCATCAGTTGTCACAGGTCAGCTTTTTATTAACAACTTACTATATTCAGTGCTGTTTGATTCTGGGGCTACACATTCCTATGTGGCGGCCAGAGTCTTTGGTAAATTGGGTAGACCCTATGATAGATATGAATCAGGGTTTGGAACCCTGTTACCTGGCGGAGAATTGGTTATCTCCAATAGGTGGATTAGGTCTATGCCGATCAGGATAGATGGTAGAGAGTTAAGTGCTGATCTGATAGAGATGAGTTTAGTCGAATTCGATATTATTTTGGGAATGGATTTCCTATCTAAATATTCGGCGAGCATTGACTGTAAAAGGAAGATGGTGGTCTTCCAACCGGAAAGTGAAGAACCGTTTGTATTTGTGGGTTCAGTTCAGGGATCTCGGATCCCGGTGATCTCGGCTATGTCAGCGACAGAATTGTTGCACAGCGGTTGCTTAGGGTTTCTGGCCGTGGTGGTGGATACTACTCGGCCAGATACCATTCGGCCAGAGGACATCAGAGTGGTTCGGGAATTTTTGGATGTTTTTCCCGAAGAACTTCCAGGGTTACCACCTCAGCGGGAGATTGATTTTGTGATTGACTTGGCACTAGGGGTGGAACCGGTTTCCAAAGCCCCGTATAGAATGGCTCCAGCTGAACTTAAGGAATTAAAGATTCAGCTCCAAGGGTTGCTTGACATAGGGTTCATTCGACCCAGTGTGTCACCCTGGGGAGCCCCGGTTTTATTCGTCAAGAAGAAGGATGGATCTATGAGGATGTGCATCGACTACAGGGAGTTGAACAAGCTGACGGTGAAGAATAAATATCCATTACCTAGGATCGATGACTTGTTCGATCAGCTTCAGGGGAAGACGGTTTTTTCTAAGATTGATCTCCGTTCGGGTTATCATCAGTTGAGAATCCGAGAGGAGGACATTCCAAAGACGGCTTTCCACACTAGGTATGGACATTACGAGTTTCTGGTTATGTCATTCGGACTAACCAATGCTCCTGCAGCATTCATGGACCTGATGAATAGAGTATTCAAGGATTTCCTCGATATTTGTGTGATTGTGTTTATCGACGACATCCTTGTGTACTCTCAATCAGAAGAGGAGCATGAGTTACATCTTCAGATGGTACTGCAACGGCTTCGAGAACATAAGCTATATGCCAAGTTCAAGAAATGTGAGTTCTGGCTATCTCAGGTGTCCTTCCTAGGGCACATTGTGAGCAAAGATGGGATCAAGGTAGATCCCGGGAAGATTGAATCCGTCAGGGATTGGCCGAGACCGAAGACAGTGACAGAGATCAGAAGCTTCTTGGGTTTAGCCGGGTACTACCGTAGGTTCGTCGAAGGGTTCTCTAAAATTTCAATGCCCCTAACCGAACTTACAAAGAAGAATCAGAGATTTATTTGGTCAGATAAGTGCGAAGCTAGCTTTCAGGAGCTAAAACAAAGGTTGATTACTGCTCCGGTGCTAGCTTTGCCTTCGGACAAGGAGAAGTTCGTAGTCTACTGTGACGCATCCAAACAGGGTTTGGAGTGTGTATTGATGCAAGCCGACCGGGTTATCGCTTATGCCTCTCGCCAGTTAAAGGATTATGAACAGCGATACCCGACTCATGATCTAGAATTGGCCGCAGTGGTTTTTGCACTGAAGATTTGGCGGCATTACCTTTATGGGGAGAAGTGTGAGATCTATACCGACCATAAAAGTCTCAAGTATTTCTTTACTCAGAAAGATTTGAATATGAGACAAAGGCGTTGGTTGGAATTAGTGAAGGATTATGATTGTGAGATCCTCTATCATCCCGGAAAAGCCAATGTAGTGGCTGATGCCCTGAGCAGAAAGGGTCCCGGGCAAGTAGCTTGTATGGTTCAGATCTCACCTCAGCTAGCAGAGGATATGGTTAGATCCAGCATTGAGTTTGTGGTAGGTCAGCTTCACAACTTGACGCTACAATCTGATCTGTTGGAAAGAATAAAAGTCGCTCAGATAACAGATCCGGAGTTAGAGAAGATCCGAGATGAGGTGTTGGCTGGTCAAGCCAAGGACTTTTCAGTGTCAGACAGTGGGATGCTTTTGTATAAAGCCAGGGTTTGTGTTCCGAACAGTGTGGAACTCAGGAATGAGATCTTTGAGGAGGCTCATTCTACCCCATATTCTCTACATCCCGGCACCACTAAGATGTACCAAGATTTGAAACCGTACTTTTGGTGGAGCGGTATGAAGAAGAATTTGGTAGAATTCGTATCGAGATGCCTCACTTGTCAGCAGATTAAGGCTGAACATCAGAGACCAGCAGGGTTGTTGCAGCCTCTAACCCTACCAGAATGGAAATGGGAGGATATTACGATGGATTTTGTGGTCGGGTTACCTAGGACCACGGGTTTATTTGATTCCATCTGGGTAGTGGTGGATCGATTTACGAAATCTGCTCATTTTCTGCCGGTTAGAACAACATTTACAGTGGATCAGTTGGCAGAGTTATATGTCAGAGAGATAGTGAGACTTCACGGGGTACCGAAGTCTATAGTTTCGGACAGGGATCCGAAGTTCACCTCCAAATTTTGGCAAAGTTTGCAACGGGCAATGGGTACAAAGCTGAAATTCAGTACAACATTCCATCCTCAGACAGATGGTCAGTCCGAAAAGACAATTCAGATATTGGAGGATATGTTGAGAGCTTGTGTTATGGACTTTGAAGGCTCATGGAATAAGTATCTACCGTTGATAGAATTTTCTTACAACAACAGTTATCAGAGTACGATAGGGATGGCTCCCTATGAACTGTTGTACGGTAGGAAATGTAGATCCCCTATCCACTGGGATGAGACAGGGGAGAGGAAATACCTAGGTCCAGAGTCAGTTCAGCGAACCAATGAGGCGATAGAGAAGATAAAAGCTAGAATGCTTGCCTCACAGAAAGGCATGTAAGAGTTACGCAGATCCGAAACGCAGAGATGTTGAGTTCCAAGTAGGGGAACATGTGTTTTTACGGGTATCTCCGATGAAGGGGATTAAACGTTTCGGGAAAAGAGGCAAATTATGCCCTAGATTTACAGGACCTTTCGAGATTCTAGAGAAGATAGGTCAAGTGGGATATCGGTTAGCATTGCCTCCAGCCTTATCAGCAGTTCACAACGTATTCCATGTCTCGATGTTGAGAAAATACGTTTCAGACCCCTCTCATATACTCAGTTATGAGAGTCTTCAGCTACAGCCAGACATGACTTATGAAGAACAACCAGTGCAGATCCTGGATAGAAAGGATAAAGTCCTTCGGAATAAGACCATAGCATTGGTCAAGGTTCTCTGGAGAAACAGTAAGGTGGAAGAAGCCACCTGGGAGCTAGAGTCAGATATGAGAGCTCAATACCCAGAGTTATTCAGGTTAGATTTCGGGGACGAAATCCTTTTAAGGGGGGGATAGTTGTAAAGCCCGCTTAGTTAATTTGGAAATTAGCAGTTGTTTATGATTAATTATGAAATTATTTATAGCTATTTAAATAATTTATTATACTGCTATTTATGTTATTCAGTAGCTTGCATATTTTGTAATTCCGGTGCCCGGTATTTTGGAACTCGGCGTTTGGCTCAGTAGAAATCACAACTTAGTATGTTAGCAGTTTGGGGACGGGTTTTAGACATTGGGAATGGTCGGGAATGGCCGGGAATTTAGAATTTCCCAAAAATACCCCTTTAGTGTGATTTAGGTGGTTTTGTGGTGGAGGGGCAAAATGGTCTTTTTGCCCCATTAGTGTTTTGTCTTATGTGAGTTATTAAATAGAATTAATGTTTAATTTAATGGTTTATTATGGCTGAAAAGAATTAGTATTTGTGACTTGTTTCATTTTATTCTTTTTCTCAAAAAACACTAAGTTAGAAAGATAGAAATTTTTAAAGAAAAGCTCTCTTTTCCTCTCCATTTTCGGCTGGGTATTGGGGATTCAAAGGCTGGGTTTTTCAAGCTTGATTCATCACATTTTTAGGAACTCTTGATTGTGGTATGTATTTCTTACTTGTCCTTCTTTGTCTTCTTGGAATTTTTGATAAAAAATGAGTAAATGCATGTAAATTTGGATGTTGTTGCTGCTGTATTCTGTGGTTATTTTCTGAGGTTAAAAAGCATGATTTTTAGATGTTAATTAAGCTACTTGTGGTGTATGATTCCTAGGTTGAGCATGCTAGAATTTTCTTATGCAAAAGTTTGGTTTTCAAAGTAAAAATTGAGAAATTGGTGGCTGTAGTTGTTGCATGAACTAGGTTTTGTTTTCTGCAGTGTTTCTATGCTTGATTATGTGATTCTAAGCTAGCTTTGAGGCTTGTGAGTGAGCTTTAGCCAAGTTTGAGTTCTAACTCAAAGCTTGGAGCTCACATGGTGATTTTTGTTTCTGAGTATTCTGGGTTATTTTGAGGCCTTAGAAATGTTCTAGGGAAGGTATAGAACAGGTCTGGAAAGTTTGATTCAATTTGGGGTTGAATTGGTCGAGTTATGAAAATTTGGGTTTGCTGCCTGCGAGGAACCAGAATTCCGGTTGTGCATCCGGAATTCCGGATGAGGGTTCTGAATTTTCCAGAACCGGAATTCCGGTTGGGCAACCAGTCTACCGGTTGGGGAAAATTCAGGGACCCTAGTTTTCCTCGTTTTTATGTTTTTAGGGGTATTGCCATGCTTTTTGTCGATAGGGAAACTTTTAGTTCCTAATTTAAGTCCCTGGGAAGTGATTTAGCGTCTCACTTATAGCGTTGTGATTTTTATGGTTTAGAAGCCGATGTCCGCCGCTCGGCTTCGGTTCCGATCGGGTTGGCAAGCACACCCGAATTCGGAATCCGTAAGATTAGTATAACAGTATGCATATGTAGATTACATGTTTAGCGTGCATGTAGGAAGCCTGCTAGATTACAGTAGTTATGTATATAGGCTTCGAACCATCCAACCCCGTCACGTCGGTACGAGTGGAGTATGACCAAGATCGGAGTATGACCGGTTCGACCGATCAGGCTGACATTTGGTTGGTGGTTACGTGCTATTGACCTATCCCGTCGGTACGAGTGGAGTATGACCAGCAGCCGGAGTATGACCGGTTTGACCGATCAGGAGGATACTTGTCAATAGTACCGTCCCTGTGAACGTTCAAAACTCAGTACCATGTTGGACATGGCAGTAGTGGCTCAGTACCATGTTGGACATGGCAGTAGCGGGACTCAGTATCGTGTTGGACACGGCAGTTAGAATTATGTATGAGTATTATTATGCTTTTCTTACTGAGTCTGTCGACTCATAGTTTACGTTCATGTGTAGGTAAAGGCAAGGCTATAGCTGATGGACCGTGAGCGAGCTTATGAGATTGTACATGTCGGGGCGGTTAGGCCTGGAGCGTACGATCCTCGGGACAACAAGGCTGATTTTGTAAATGGTCGTTAGACGACCTTTATTTTATGTAACAGTTAAACAGTTAAACTTTTTGTAAATATTTTTATAATCGGGATCCCGAGTCTTTTGTAATACTGTTTTTATAAGTTTAATTAAAAAGCAAAATTTTAATTAATCACGTTTTTCCATAAACCTCGTTGATTAGCAACGAGCTGCACAGTATGTTTAAAAATCACGTAATACGCCTAAGTTAGTTAGGGTGTTACAATTTGGTATCAGAGCCGCTAGGTTGTCTTCCGAAGATCGTCACGACATGTACAATCATCATCAGCAGTTAGCTCGGTTCACGGTTCAGTAAGCCTTTATTGCTTTAGTAGTTTATTTTATTCAGTTATGAAAAAGAAAAGCCTGTTAGGAAGCATGTTAGTAGCCTGATAGTAGAATAGGCGCATGTTTCGTTTATAATTTCCAAATTAAGCGGCATTAGTAAGCTCTCCTTGAATACGACCTGATATGCCAACTCTTGGTTTCGCAGGCGGTTCTAATCAGATGGACGCCAGGCGGACCACCAGGAGTCAGGGCAATTCAGTGGGGTCGAATCAAGGTCAGGGAGCTCAGTTTCCCCCATCTGCCAGGGGCTAAGTTAGTTAGGGTGTTACAGATTGGATGAAGAGATTTGGGTTGAAATAGTTGTGAATGGTGAAATTTTTGGTTGAGAGAGGGGTTCGCTCATATGAAGAAGAAGAATTAAAGGTTTTTTGAAAAAAAAAAATCTGATGAATGGCACGATTGAGTGCTCTGCTTGTTTTTAAATGGGGTATGTCGCGGCATGTGATTCCTATGTGGCGGCCTGCCTCTTTTTCTTCCTTTTCTTTTTTTCTTGTAAGGCCCAGAAGTCGCGGCATGGACTTTCTCATGCTACGACCTGTGTATAATTTTTTTGGGCTCTTTTTGTTACTACTTGACATAGGTGTCGCAACATGGACTTCCTATGCCACGACCCGTGTCTTTTATTCTAGCTGAGAATATTTCTTCCAAAAAACAATTTTCTCCTGATGCACAGGTGTCGCGACATGGAAATTCCATGCCTAGACCCGTGCATGTTCAATTCCTCCTCTTGCTTACTGCCCATTTTTTTCCACTTGCATGCCTAGGCACTATTAAAAAAATTTAAATTGACTAGTTTTCACGATTTCCACGGTTCTACATATTTTTTCTGAAATAAATTCTAAAAGTAAAATTACAATTTACTAAAAACTAAAAACTAACGAAAATAATAGTTGTAATTGTTTCTAAAAAAGAAAATTTTTAGTAAAAAAGTAAAAGTTTGTTTGAGATGCCTCCCAAAGGCACTGTCGTTTACGTCATTTAGCTAGACTCCCTTTCTCTAATCAAAGAGGTGCCAAGATGATAACATACTTGGCTTGATAAATTTGGCCTCCTAAGCAACGCTTTAGTACGTCTTTGACCATTGACCTTGAAGGTCTCTAGTGTCTCCCCTTTGAGTTCCACCTCTCCATATGGGAATACTTGAACCATTGTGAACGATCTAGATCATCGTGATTTCAATTTTTCAGGAAAAAGCTTCAACCATGAATTAAAGAGTAGAACATGTTGTCCGGGTTGAAACTCTTTTCTGATCAAGTTTCTGTCATGCCACTTCTTGGTCCTTTCTTTGTAGACCTTGGTGTTTTCATAGGCCTCATTTCGAAATTCGTCCATTTCATTGAGTTGCAATAACCGCTTTTCTCCTGCTTCTGTCAAATCCACATTTAAGGTCATCGTTACCCCAAATTCCTTGTGTTCTAACTCCACTGAAAGATGACAGACCTTCCCATATACCAACCAATATGGTGACATACCAATAGGTGTTTTAAATGTTGTCCTATAAGCCCACAGTGCATCATCTAGCTTCTTTGCCCAATCTTTTTGAGAGCGTTGAACTATCTTTTCTAGAATTAATTTAAGGCTAATTAGGATTTTTGCCCCTTGAACTTTGACATGTACCAAATCATGCCCCCTGAACTTTTAAGGTTGTTAAAAATGCCCCCTGAACTATTGAGATTGTTGGATTTAAGGACTTCTGTCTAATTTCATTCAATTTTACTATTTTAGTGATTTTTTATGTACTAAACCATGTTCCCCAAACTTTGATATCTACCGAATCATGCCCCTCGAACTTTGACATGTACTAAATTATGGCCCCTGAACTTTCATCCATGTTAGACTTTTTTACTAAAATTGGGAAAAAGTCCTTAAATCTAACAATCCTAATAGTTCAGGGGGCATTTTTAATGACCTTAAAAGTTCAGGGGGCATGACTTGGTACATGTCAAAGTTTAGGGGGCAAAAATCCTAATTAGCCTTAATTTAATTTCCCGATTGGAAACTTTAGCTTGGCCATTGCTTTGAGGATGATAAGGTCATGCAATTCTATAACGAACCTTGTACCTTGCAAGTAAGGCTACAAACTAATTGTTGCAAAAAATGCTCCCTTCATCATTAATAATTTCTCTAGGAGTTCCAAACCGAGTAAAAATATTTTCTAAAGGAAATTCAGCAATGCTTTACAGTCATTTGAGTGTGTTGCTTCCACTTCTACCGATTTTGATACATAATCCACAACTATCAATATGTAAGAATTGTTGTATGACGATGGAAAAGGGACCCATGAAGTCAATACCCCACACGTTAAACAATTCAACTTCCAATATACCTGTCAAAGGCATCTCATTCTTCTTCAGATATTTCCAGTTTTCAGACAACGATCATATGCCTTGATAAATTGATGAGCATCTTTAAATAGAGTAGGCCTTAAAAACCCACTTTCGAATACCTTTGCAGCAGTTCGGTTTCCACCAAAATGTCCTCCACACTGTAAGCAATGGCAATGAGTTAATATAGAGAACATCTCCTCTTCTGGCACACATCTTTTGATAATCTGATCGGCACAATGCTTATAGAGGATAGGCTCTTCCTAGTAATAATGTTTGACTTCCGAATAGAATTTCTTTAATTGTTGCCTCGTCAAATCTAGAGGTGTAATGTTGGCGGCTAAGAAGTTCACATAATCCACAAACCAAGGTACTGTTGACTCCAAAAGAAACAGCTGCTCATCAGGAAAGTCTTCATTAATCTATACCTCTTTTGTATTCTTGCTCCCTTCGAGCTCCAACCTTGATAGATGATCTGCTACCAAATTTTGTGTGCCCTTCTTGTCTTTGATTTCTAAATCAAATTCCTATAGAAGAAGAACCCATCGAATCAGTCTCGGTTTGGCATCCTTTTTAGTCATCAAATACTTGATTACTGAATGGTTGGTGTACACTATCACTTTACTTCCAATCAAGTATGGTTGGAATTTGTCACATGCAAACATTATGGCAGTAGCATAATTTAGTTGGCCATCATTCAAGATTTTGCTTGCATGGTAGGTAGTCTGAAATACCTTGTCTACCCTTTGTCCTAATACTGCACCAATAGCATAATCACTGGCCTCACACATGATTTTGAAAGTTAGCTCCCAATCTGGAGTAGTGACAATCGACGTTGAAATTAACTTCTCCTTGAGAATTTGAAAGGCTTCAAGGCAGTCCTTCCCACACTCAAAAGGCACTCCATTAGCAAGTATATTAAATAAGAGTTTGGAAATCTTGAAGAAGTCTTTGATAAATTTTTTATAAAATCCAGCATGCCCCAAGAAGCTTCGAACTCCCTTAACTGATACTGGAGGGGGTAAGTTCTTAATCGTCAATATCTTGGTTTTATCCATTTCAATACCGCTTTTAGAAATTTTGTGCCCTAACACTATCCCCTCTTTTACCATGAAGTGACATTTTTCCCACTTGAGCACCAAATTGGAATCTTCACATCTGGTTAATACCAGTTCCAAATTTCTTAGACATTGATCAAAAGACGAATCGAATATAGAAAAGTTATCCATGAACACCTCGATGCACTTCTCAATTAGATCAGAAAATATTGCCATCATACACCTTTAGAATGTTATTGGAGCATTGCACAACCCAAATCACATTCCCCATAAAGCAAAAGTGCCATATGGACATGTGAATATCGTCTTCTCTTTGTCTTCTGGTGCAATGGTATGATAACCTGAATACCCATCAAGAAAACTGTATTACTCTTGGCCTTCCAATTTGTCAAGCATCTAGTCAATGAATGGGAGAGGGAAGTGATCTTTTCTGGTTGCTTTTGTTGAGTTTTTTGTACTGTATACAAATTCTATACACAATTACATTCTAGTTTGTATTAACTCATTCTTTTCATTCTTCACTACCACATTCCTCTTTTCTTTGGCACCACTTGGACAAGACTCACCTATTTACTATCTGAAATAGGATAGGCCACCCTAGCATGTAACCACTTTAGAACTTCCTTTTTGATGACCTCCTTCATCGGTGGATTCAATCTTTATTGAGCATCAATGGTTGGCTTTGCCCCTTCCTCATCAAGATTTTATGCATCATAGTTTAGGGGCTGATCCCCTTGATATTTGCCAATGTAATCCAATGGCTCTCATGTGTTTCCTTATAACCCTCAACAACTTTTCTATCTCCGTAGTAGAAAGGGAAGCTGACACAATGACTAGAAGTGTCTTATTTTCTCCCAAATACTCATACCTCAAGTGATCTCGCAAAACTTTTAATTCAAGTTCTGGTGACTTCTCGATAGATGGAACTGACTTTGTTGGAATGACTCCTAGCTCTTCATAATATTTTTTGTTTAATGGCCCATAAGAGTCAAGCCACATAGCATATTCCATCACTTTTTTACCATCTTGTTCAACCACCTCCTCTTACACAAGTTAGATTAAAAGGGTCTTCACTTTATTCTTTGTACTCCACCAATTTGTCTACCGTATCAATCGAAAAACAATTATCACTAGCTTTAGGATAACTCATCGCCTTGAGTACATTAAATACTACATCATCTCCTTGAACTCTAAGATTTAACTCTCCCTTTTGAACATCAGTTAGTGCTTTCCCTGTTGCCAAGAAAGGTCTTCCCAATATGATAGGAACATTGTTGTCTTCTTCCATGTCAAGGACTATAAAATCAGCAGGAAATATAAACTTGTCCGCCTTGACAAGGACATCTTCGATTACTCCACTTGGATGGGCTAAAGAGCGATTAGCTAGCTGTAGTGTTACACTTGTTGGTTTTGCCTCTCTGAGTTGTAGCATCTCAAATACTGACAAAGGCATAAGGTTGATGCTAGCCCCCAGATCACAAAATACATGGATATTTTCAAGCCTCCCAATAGTGCAAGGTATGGTAAAACTTCCAGGATATTTCAGTGTAGGAGGGAGTTTCTTTTAAAGAATTGTACTACACTACTTTGTTAGAGCTACTGTCTCAGATTCTTCCATCTTTCTATTCTTGGATAGAATCTCCTTCGTGAATTTGACGTAGCTTGGCATTTGTTTCAAGGCCTCCGCAAAGGAAATGTTGATATGCGGCTTTTTAAATACTTTAAGGAATTTACTAAACTTCTTATTTATGTTATTCTTACGCAGGCTTTGAGGATAGGAAATTTTTATGTGATGATCAATTCTAATAGGAGGTGAAGTTTCTTTTTGTTGAAGACCGTGAGTAGTCTTCTTCTTACCTTGTGTTGGTGCTAATTCTTGTTGATCATTATATTCATCCTCTGACTAGTCTTGGCCTTGCCCGGCATAGCTCTTACCATTTCTCAAGGTAATTACCTTACAGTTCTCTTTTGGATTGACTTCAGTAGTGCTAGACAAGTTACCTTGAGACTTGTTAGTATTTTGAGTAACCAACTGCCCCATTTGAGTTTCCGAGACATTAATGGAAGATTTAATCTCTGTCATAAATTGTAGTAACATATATGTCTTAGGATTAGACCCTCCACTAGATCCTTGCTTTTTTTGATTCTATTAACTTTGATGAGACTGATTTCTCTCTGGGTAGAACCCTTGCTGCTGCTGGTTTGGAGACTGCCCTTAAAAATTTTGCCGACGACCCCCTTGGTTGAAACCATGATTGTTGTTCTGATAGTTCCCAATGGCTTGGGCTTGCTCCATTGGCAAACTGACTACATCTACCAGGCAAGTATCATAAGTATGAGGTCCTCTACATAGCTCACAAATAACTTGAGCTTGCTTTGCCTGAGCAGTGACCAACTTAGTTAAGGCCTCCACTTGGGCTGTCAACTTTGTTATAGCATGAACTTCATGCATACCTGCAACTTTTTTAGATTGGCTTGTTGACCATTGTTGGTTAGTCATGGCCATCTCTTCAAGTAGTTCAAAAGCCTCATTTGCACTTTTCCTCATAAAAGCCCCACCAGTTAGGCATCTATGAGTGTTCGGGTGTTTCCAACCAATCCATTTGTAGAAGTTGTGCACTTGCATCCACTTTTCAATCCCATGGTTCGGCCACTTTCTCAATATGTCCTTGAACCTCTCCCAAGCTTGGTACAGAGATTGTTTGTCATGTTGGGTGAAGTTGTTGATTTCAGATCTCAACTTGCCAATCTTTGCAGGAAGAAAGAACTTGGAAAGGAATTTTAGAGCCAATTCCTCCTAGGTGTTGATAGAATTGGGTGGCAACGATACCAACCAACTCTTGGCCCACTCTGTTAATGATAATGGGAACAACCTCAGTCTAATGGCGTCATCACTAACTCAATTCATCTTAAATGTTTGACAAAGCTCTTCGAAGTTAGGGAGATGCAAGTTTGGGTCTTCTGTTGGCAGCCTCCCAAACTAGACTGAGGATTGGACCATCTGCAGTATGGTCGGCTTGATCTCAAAATTTTGGGCATGAACCAAAGGTGGCCTTATATAGGATCTGGCCCTTGTCATTTTGGTTACGGCCATTAACTTGGTCTTAACAGCACCTCCACTTTTACCATTGTTGTCGACGTTGACGTTGTCAACCATAACTACTTCTTGTTCAATCTCTATGGTAGCTTTTTCCAATCTTTTCCTTCTTTTATTCTGTCTGCAAGTATTCTCAATTTCAGGATTAATAGGCAATCTGATAGTTTCTCCTTGACGTCTCATAAACTAGTTGTTCCAGAGAAAAGAGAGAAATTTGAAACAAACAGAATTAGTACTAAAATTGAAAAGAAAAAAACTAAATTAGAACAAAATTTAGTTTTTAATAATATTACCTAACAATCCCCGGCAACGGCGCCAAACACTTATTGTGGTATTTTGGACATGCAAGTATACATATAGTTAACAAGTAATAGACTCACAAAGAGTGAGGTCGATCCCACAAGGATTGTAGTTAAGTACTTTAAAATTAAACATTTACTTCTTTTTGGCTATGTCAAAATTAAGAGAAAATTAAATTTAGAAAACAATAAAGATACAATGAAAATAAGAAGCAAATAAATCAATAAGAAAATTAACGATGATTAAAAGTTAGTACTTTCGATTTCAATTGCATCTATTGATTATGGTTTAACATGATTCTATTTCTATTACCGAATTCTATACAACAGCGGGTTTACTAAGGTAATTTATAGTCTTCTCAAATATATAAACCTTAAATACATGCAAATTTTTTACTCTCGTGATAAATTAAACATGTAAAAGGCATTAAACACAAAAACTCTATAAGCTATCCAAGCCATATAGGTACTCTCATCCTATATCAAAATTTGGTTCTATCTCACTATAGCATAATTGACACTCCTTAGATTTTATATCAAAATCATAAACAATTAATTGATGGTCAGGCAATTGAAAGAAATTAAGTACGAATAAAATAGAATACATAGAAATTGAGGAGAAATTAAATCATATCAAAACAAAAAATTAATGTCAAACAATCTCCATCTAAACCCTAATGAACTATTTAGCTACTCATGTTCATCGTAGCAATTTCATAGATATTTATTTAAGAATAAAAGAAGAAAATAGAGAAGAAAAGAATGATGAAAACCCTCTTAAAAAAGCCTCCCATATTGAATTTAATCTCCAAAATTCATACTCCTTGATTGCTTCTAAATTTCCTTTTGAATTGCTTGTTGAAAATAATTGAAGTCCACTTCTTTTATAGCCAATAAGGGATAAAAAAAAGATAACCCACACAGAAAACCTATTCTGCTTTCTATGTCACGACCCGTGTTCTGATTCCATGCAGCTCCAGGCTTGCCTTGACACGGGCCTAGGCATGGGATTTCCATGCATAGGCATGACCGCTATTTTGCGCACAATTATCTTTTATTTGATCGTTTTTTTCTTTTTTCATCTTATTCCTTCGATATTTTCTATTCTTCTTCTATTTTAAATATGCAAAAGAAAAAAAGATGAAAAGCGTAAAATTGCTCGAAACAAGAGTAAAACTAAATTAAAAATACACTACAATTAACCTAAAATTATCCTCTTTGGTTACAATAGTCCAAACATACTTGAACATTGCTGCTTTGTTCCACTTAGCTACATTCTTGAAACCAATGCATCTAGCTGTTGGAAATTATTTTACAAGGATCTTAGATCTACTCACAAGTATGTTGATTAACACCCTAAATATGAACTTCTAAAACGATTATAAATTAAACACATATAAAGTATGAGAAACCTTACATTGGGCGCAGCAGAATAATATGTCTCCTTCCACTCAGAACTCTAACCCTTGTATCCTTTCTGTATTATCAAGATCTGAGCCCGAATGTCCTTCTTGTTGAATGTCTTTCTTCACGATCTTCCTCACTATGATTGAGGTACTACTTGTTGTGTGTGGGCACTACTCTATCACTAAGAGGTTTGAAATTTACAATGAAGAAGAAGGAGAGGAAGGTGGCGGCTAGGTTAGAGTGAAAGGCTCAGGTTTTTCTCTGAAGGAAACAAGATGTGAAAGTCACTTTTTCCTGAAGCCATCACTATCTATTTATAGCATGCCACATAGGGTTAGGTTTGAATTATTTGGCATTGAAATAATGAAATATTAAATGATAAACCCTACAAAGGTGGCCGACCATGGCTAGTGGATTTGGGCCTCAGTTTTGCAATTTTGCTGTTTTATCATTTCTGCATCTCATTTTCTCAAAAACGCCAATTTTCAAATTCAACCATTTAAATGACAATTCTAACTATTTAATAACTATAAATAATTATTAAATAATATTGTCATTTATCATATTTATTAATTGGACCATACAAAGTATCTTAATTAACAAATATACCCTAAAAACTCTTTCTTTACAATTTCGCCCTTGCTTATTGAAAAATTCACAAATAGACATAGTCTAATTTGAGAATTATAATTGATTAATCAAAACCAATTAAATGAGTCTTACAAGTAATATTGTCTCAACTAGTTGGGGGACCATGGGTCTATATATCCGAGCTTCCAATAAGCAGATCAAGAATTTACAACCTAAATTCACTGACTTATTAATTCTTCGTTGAATCCACACATAGAACTTAGAATTGCACTCTCAGTATATAGAACGCTCTATATGTTCCACCATATAGACACGTCATTAGTTATCCATTGTTATAATCCTAATTTCATCAATGATCCTCTATATAGATGATCTACACTGTAAAGGGATTAGATTATCGTGACACCCTACAATGTATTTTATCCTTAAAACACTTAACCCTGTATAAATGATATTTCAGCTATGTGAAATGAGTACTCCACAATTTATTTTCGTTTGGTCAAGCTCGAAGGAAATTATCCTTTACTTTCTATTTGCTAGATAGAAGCTATAGATTCCATATTTATGTTAGCGCTCCCACTCAATTGCACTACCGTGTTCCCAAAATGTACGTATCACCCTGACCCAAAAGTAGGCTTAACTAACAAATCAAAGCACACGAATAACACTTTTGAGATTGAACCTAATCATATTAGGATTAAGATCATTTGATCTAGGATCAACTAGGCGATATTGACTTGAATAGATATTACAGTAAGTTTAATAAATCTATGTCAAAGTTCAATATCGGTCCCTTCCGATGCATACTCCATGCACCCAACCCAAGCTTTACTTTAACCAATGCTCTGGAAAGAACATAGCATTTTACCAAATGCAAGTAAACTCTGTTGTAGATTATCATATCAGTAAAACCCCGTGTTCTGATAAATCTAGGAATCTTTATTCACATAGTCATGTTTACTTTCCACTGTGTTGACAACACAATAAACAGGATCAAGTATGTGAAAAGGGTTTGGATGAATTTATAAATCAAATAGACAAGCAATTGATAAGATGAACCAAAACATACAAATGAATGAAAAATACCTCTGTTTCTTTATTGATATTGAATAAAATGGATTACATTGAAATGGAGTTTTATTTAGGGCATAAAACCCAACACTAGCCTCTTCAGGCTTGCAAATACTATCTCAGGCTATTTGTCTTGCACCAATCATCATATGTTGTCCCTTCCATAAGAAAGCTCTGCATATAGCCTCAATTTCTTTTAGAATATTCTTAGGTAGTAGCATGACCTGACTCCAATAAGAATGTATTGTAAGAAGCACCGAGTTAACTAATACTGCCCTGCTCGCAAAAGAATTATTCTTAGTGCTCTAGGATCTAATTTTATTAGTCATTTTATCTACCAATATGTTGCATTCTTTAGAAGAGATTCTTTTAGCACAAAGTGAAATCCCTAAGTAGGTAAATGGTACTTCACTCCTTGAACCCCGAGGCATCAAGTATGCGTTTTACCTCTTTACAAGACATCCCACTACAATATATAGTAGACTTGGAAGCATTAGGCTGCAAACTAGAGGTTTGAGAAAATAGCTTGAGGCCTTGTAAGAGATAATGTATGCTCTTATAATCCCTATTGCAATACAGTATTACATCATCAACAAAGATAAGGTGATAAAACTTTAGATCTTTACATCAGTCATGAAAAACAAAATCAGACTTCTATCAAATCTTCCCAGAATTCTAGTTAGGTACTCAATTCCCAAAACAAAAATTACTGGTGACATCGGATCCCCTTGGCAGAGCCCCCTCTTTGCTTCAAAATAACTGTGAAGTGAGCTATTGGTCAAGCGGGAGAATTGAAGGGTTCGAACACAAGTCATAATAAGCTGTATAAATTGATCAGGGAATTGAAATCCATACAACATTTTTTCCATAAAGCTCCATTCAATTGTGTCATAAGTATTTCGCAAATAAATATTGGGTTGGGAATAATATTTTACCAAGATCTAGATTTACTAACAAGTATGTTGATTAACATCTAAATATGAATATCTCTAAAACAATTAAATTAAATACATAAGATTTTAGGAAACCTTACATTGAGTGCAGCAGAATATTATGACTCCTTCTGCTCAGATCTCTAACCCTTGTTCTTTTTTCCCAGAGTATTATCAAGATCTGAGTTTGGATCTCTTTCTCTCCTTCAGGTTTTTGTTACCACCGTCTTACCCACTATGATTGAGTACTTGACTTTCTATGTGTGGGCATAGGACTCTATCACTAAGGGCCGACTATGAATTAAAGAAGGCTTGAAAAATTGTATAGAAGGTGTCTGTCATCTACTAGTTGTCTGACAGAGATAGAAACTAGATTTTGGCAGGTTAAAAAGTTGGATGAGATGAGAGCATCATGTTCCTTATATAGTGTTTCAACTAGGACCTAGGTTTAAATTATATGGATTAAAAAAAGAATTAAATAATGGGCAATAATTCACACTAGTGGCCGGCCATAAAGGGACCATTCTCTAGTTACAATTTTGTCACTTTATTTTGACCACTTATTCTTCTTTCAATAATACCATATTTTCCAATTCAATCCTATAAATGCAAAAACTGTTTATTTAATAATTATAATTAATTATCAAATAAAATTTCCATTTATATTATTTATTAATTAAACCATATAAAGTCTCTTAATTAATAAATAGACCTCAAAATCTCTTTTCTTCACAATTAAGTCCTTGCTTATTGGAAATTCATAAATAAGATATAGTATAATTTTAGAATTATAATTGATTATTTAAAATCATGGGCCTATATAACCGAGCTTCCAACAAGTAGATCTAGAATTTACCAAGTAAATTCTCTAACTTATTAATTTCGCCTTGCGCCACTATAGATTTGGAATTGAATAGCACTCTCAATTATATAGAACGATATATATGTACCAAGATATAGATACGTTATGATTATCCATTGTTACAATTCTAATAGTCAAAGATCCTCTATAGATAATCTACACAGAATGAGAACAAATTTACCATTCTACCCTTTAATGTATTTTATCTTTAAAATACTTAGCTACCTATAAATAATATTTTAGTAAACTAATATAATCACTGAAATGAGGCCTCAATCATTTATTTCTATTCAGCCAAGCTCGAAGGAAATCATAGTTTCACTTCTAAATACTTATAGAAGCTATAGAATCCATATCTATATTTAGCGCTCCCAGTCAATTTAACTACCATGTTCCCAATATGTAAATATCCGCCAGAACCATTGATTCATAAATCAATTATAGAGTCCTACAAACAGTATAATCTCAACTAGAATGGGGACCATGGATCTATATTCTGAGCTTCCCATAAGTTGAACCGATTTACCAAGTAAATCCCTAACTTATTAATTCCTCGTTGAATCCACTCTTAGAACTTGGAATTGCACTCTCAGACTTATATAGAGCATATCATATGTTTCACGATATCAATATGCTATCTCATTTAACCATTGTTATAATCTTAATATGATTTAGAGATCCTCTATATAGATGATTTACATCGAGACGGGACTAATTTACCTTTTACACCTCTCAATGTATTTTGCCCATTTGAACACTTAGTTACCTGTAAATGATGTTTTAGTGATCTAATATATAGTCACTGAAACAAGAGCTCATCCATTTACTTCTATTTAACTAAGCTCAAAAGGAATCATCACTTTACTTCTATACACCAGTAGAAGCTATAGATTTCCATATTTATGTTTAGCACTCCCTATTCAGTTATGCTATCATGTTCCCAAAATATATGTATTATCCTGACTCAAAGCAGGCTTTAACTAATAAATCAAAGAACAAGAATAGCACTCCTGAAATTGAGCCTAAGCATATCAGGATTTAGATTCTCTTAATCTAAGATCAACTTCTGACATTGACTTGGAAAGATACAACGGTAAGTTTACAATATCTTTAACCAAGTTCAATATCGGTCCAGTCTAATGCATACTCCATGCATTCGAAACCAGTATACTTTACCAATGTTCTGGAAAGAACATAACACTTACTCCAAGTGTAAGTATACTTCATCGCTGATTATGACATCAGTGTAAATCCAAAACACTGATGAACAGGGACCAAATCTTTTGAATCATATAATCACAATCACATTCCACTGTATTGACGATACTGTAATTGTGCATAACTATATGTTCTGGATTTAACTGATTTTGTGCACATATCAAGTATATGTATTAAACCATAAACATGTAACATACATGTAAACATACTTCACTTCTAAATTGATAACTAATCAGATTGTAATGAGTTTTATTTAGGGCATAAAACCCAACAGCTTCTTATTAAAGAAGATACACCCTCCTGATAGAATTTGGTCCCTATCCTCAACAGATCCAAATCACACCAGAAACACTCCATAAGACAACATTCATACGTTATCAGTCTTGTCCTTCCAAACACGATGCACAAAGCCCTCTAAGATCGACAAAGGGGGTTTCCACCCAGTACATAGCAGACAATGGAGGGTGTCCAATAATCCACTTCCTCTTGAATACTCATTCGCTATCTTAATTCCCTATTTTGAAGAAGAGCCAGAAAAGTTGTTGTCCAAATTTTGAATTATGTTTCTAGAACGCAATATAGGAGGAATTACATTCTTACCTTGAGCTATCACAGATTTTGTATGTATTTGAGCTTCCCTGAATTGCTTTGCCTCCACAAACTGAGCAAATTCTAAACGAATTTCTTCCCTCTGAATATGTTCATTCATCGCTACCCCAAGTGAAAACTCCTCCGTGCTTTTCACATATTACAAATGCCTCTTGACAAAATCAATGTCAGATTCCTCATTTGAGAAGTGGATAGGTTCAATCCCTAGCACTTCATCCATGGACTTAGTCTTCCTTACAATAGTACTCGAGTTAGGCCATAATTTTTCTTTTTCTTAGGTGATGATCTAGGTTTGGTCTACTTCGTTGCCCTTGTCCTTGCCATAGCACCGCCAGCTCAGGGAGCTGAGAGAAAGCTCCTATCAATTGGTTTTTTGTTGTTCATTTGTTTAGATTTTGGAAAACATACATATTTTTTGTTTTGGTAAACAGTAAGAAATTCATATTATGAATTCATAAATATTATGTTAAATTTATTAAAATATTTAAAAAATAATTAATAAAATTTTTCCATATTAAAATTTGAACATAGTTGCAATAGAAAGTGTAGGAAAATTTGCTCTAATACATAGGAATTAACCTCTGAAATTCTAGGTTCAAGATCACACTTAAACAAATAAAAGTTAAATCAAAATAAACAAATCAAGAACTAAAAACCAAGAAACACATATGAACTCCAGAAACATAATACAAATGAATCTAGATAGCTTCCAGACACAACAACACACGAGAACTATACGGGTTCTGATCCTAAGTTCAATGTGAACTTGGTCATACTCCAGTTTGAAAGCATTGCTACCAATCTTTATTGATAATAAGAATTAGAGATATCAATCTCAAGAGGTACAAGGAAATAATCAGAGTAAGTCATCTATGGTGTTATCCCTCAATACTCATTAACTCATTTACCCGAGCCAATGATGAGTAATTGGTTAAATTATGGTCGTGTTACTTTGTTTTATATGCATTTTCAATGATGAGTAACAAGTTGCACTAGGTAGAGGTATTTTTAATATCAGGATGACCATTTGTTTCAGATTTCTTTTTCGTGATAGATCAGATTTACTTTTTTGTTTAACCTATTTTTAAGTGACATTTTCTTTCAAATTTAATTTTATAACTTTACATTTTTACATATACTTTTATCAAATAATGTTTAAAAATTTTTATTTAATTTTTATTCTTCAAATCATTATTTATTTACTTTTTTTAAAAAAATGGTTATAAGCAACAGTTACTTATACATTATTTTTTAGTTCAAACATGCCTATATTATAGTATTGGTAACTACTTACTATATCAAAATAACCTAAAAGTGATGATGCCAAATGTTTATATTTTTACAAACTCTTTATTTAAAGGCCACAAAAATGATAAATTCACGTTTTTTTTTTTTTGAGTTAGATAAATTCTGTTGGGAAACTTACAAAAATAATGGAATTTGGGTTAACTTTTACAAAAATACTATAACACGGAAATTTTTTCAAAAATACTGTGTTTTTATAAAACACCAGTAAAACACAAAGCAGAACAACTCAAAACAACAGTAGAACACTAGTAAAACACCAGTAGAACACCAGTGAAAACTTAACACAATATACTACAGTATGAAACTTATAAAAAAATACAATAAAAAAGTAAAAAATACCGCCTAACAATATTTTTGTAAAAAAATAACAAAAGTTAATATACCATGTAAATTTCCCTCAAATTTTTGTATAATATAGATTTTATTTTTAAAGATATAATTTTTTATCAAGAAAATAAACATTAAAATTTGAGACGTATAAGTGCAAAAAGTGAGAAGAATATGTTAGGAATTTTGTCCTTATCATGTTATTATTTTAATAGAAAAATTGAATTAAAATGTAAAAAAAGACGCACAATTTTATAGTTTTTTTAAATAGGTTGGGGTTTTAAATACGAAAATTTGAGATTGAGGACCTTAGTCCAAAAGATAAGTAAGTCTTAAAAGAATAAAGCAATTATTGTGGGAAAGAGATATATTCGTAGTTTGAAATAGTCAAAGTCGCCATAGGTGAATTCGTGTCAAGCACCTACTTGGTAGGAAAAAAGTCAGTCAATAATATTGTACTTCTGTATTACTTATATAAATATTCCTACTCATGTGCCTAATGTTCTCACTAATCTAATCGTCACCATTACTTATGTTCAATTAATTGGATCATCAATAAAACTAATCTAATTTAATTAGTGTGTTCACATATTATATATACTACTAGCTACCTAGCTCCTTTCTCAACATTAGCATATAATATATATATATATATATATGTGTGTTTCTTATAGATAGTTACACAAACACAAAGGAGCAGATCACAAGGAAATATAAGAGACGATTTTTGGGAGACTATTATGGGTTGCTTTTTGAGCAGAGAAGAAGTGTTAGTAGATGAGAAGAAGAGTAAAAAGAAAGATAGAAGAAACTCATCAAAGCCATATAATTCAAGCAAGAAAAACAAAAGAGGTTATAATTCTTATGGCACTGGATGTACGGAGGACGGAGGCGAATATGGTTATGGCGGCGGCAACAGCGGTGATGGCGGTGGTGGTAAAGATGGTGGCATGGTTGTAATGTCAGCGGCTGCGGTAGTTGCTTTTAGTGCTATAGCAGCTGCTGCTGTTATGGATGATGGTGGTGGCGATTTTGGCGGCGGTGGTGATTGTGGTGGCGGTGGTTGCGGTGGCGGCGGCTGCGGTGGAGGTTGATTATTGGATCCAAATGTACTTAATTAATGTAAATATGTTGGGATTTTTCTTCTTTTTTAATACGGGGAATGATTTGTTTATGTATATATGAGAGCATATGTTCTATAAAGATAGAGCATGTGTAGGTGTAGAATAATTGATTAAATAAACACAATGTAACTTTTTTTTTTGGTTATATATTCTGATATTTTTGTACCATAGTCATTTATACATATATAAATAAGGAGTTTTTTTATTAGTGTACAACAAAAATTTATATTATAAAAAATGTGAAAAAAAACACACTTAATTATAAAAAGTTATTAAAATTCAAAAACACATTTACAAAATATATAACATTTATTAAAAAAAATATATATATACATATATAACATTTAAATTATCTAATATATTAAATGAAATAATTGCATAACTTACTATACATTTATTTTTTTTTATGTAACATAACACATATTTTTTAATGAATTAAATGAAGTTATTAACATGTGGTTATTAATAATTATAAAAGTTACTTCATTAAATATAGAAGTCATTTGTTTAATTTTTTTCTTCTACATTTGTTTATTAATTTAATATTCATAATAATGTACCCCTACAGTCCAGACGAGTCGTGTAACGCCCTAATGCTAAGACATGCTACAATAATTTTTCAATTACAGTGTTATCTTTGCTAATCAAAGAACTTAATCGAAAATCGTGTCAAATTAACACTTTATACTAAATATTAAACTTTATAACTTTACAAAATCATTTACAAGTACTGTGATTCTGATTTTAAACTTTTATACAAAAGACACAAAATGCATAACCAGGTCGCACAACGACTACAAAATAATAAACCCAGATGTCCCGAGACCGAATACTCCAGGTCGCGCCGCCATGACATGTACAACCTCATCTCAGCCTAGGCTCACTCCTGTTCAGCTTTCGCCTTTCCTTTACCTACACATAGAAGCAGAACTATGAGTCGACAAACTCAGTAAGAAAAGCATATAACATATCATATAATACCGACTTGTATCTAGGTGCCCATACACCTATTTACAAGGCTTAACAGATGAGTAAGAACGTTCTACTAAGATACGACCATGTACCAATGTACCACATGCACTCAGTACTACCACATACACCTTGAGTACTGTTAAGTGTTGTACCACATACACCTTGTACCTTCATGTACTAGTGCTGGTAACATCATGATGTACTTTACAAACATCATACACTTTACCAATGCACTCTGTATCGCTACTGTACAAGTGTTGGTAGTGTATGAATCACAACAAGCATGCATCTATATTAACACATACCTACATTCGCATATTCATATCACACATTATATACAGTTCTTACCTCCTTTCCAGATTCAAGTGAGTTGGCCGACCTGTACGGAAAGTCTTGTGCTCGATGAATGTCCTAATCACATATTAAAACTGGGTAAATCACATGTCCAAAACCCTAATCCGGGAAACCCGAGTCTACAACTCAAGGCTCTACTATACTCTCTAGGGATTACATTAACCTAGGAAACAGGGAAACACCCAACTAAGAAACTGAAATGGACAAGAATTGAGAAAAATCGGTTTCTCGGGGAACTTGCCAAAACCGATTAACCAGTTTTACAGGTACTGGGAAACCGATTAACCAATTTCTGCCCGTCCTCCACAAAAAAACCTCCAATTTGCTCAAAACTTGTCCAATTGCCTCCAAACTTTCGAGAGTACCTAAACAATGTATACACAACATATTCCAACCAGAAAATCCCAGAAAGGGTCACTGAATCAAATTATGCAATTAAAGATCAAAGCTTAGGTTTCAAAGCACAAACTTGTGAAATCATTACACCATACACTCAAACCAGCAATAAGCACCTAGAATCAACTTAAATTGAACACAAAAAATGAACCCTAAGCACTTCTAACCCTCGTAGCCACCAAAACATAAAATCACTACTTAAAACTTTGAGAAACACATAGCAAGAGAGTATCTAGGGTTTATCTTAATTGAATCCTCCTCTAATCCTTGCTGAAAATGCAAATTTCAGCAATCAAGCCCTTTGATCTTGGCTGGTTCGAAGAGAGAAAAGGGAAAGAAAGGGTTTTCCTTCAATTTTGATCTTTTTCTTATTTCCTTTATGTTCCTAAAATGACACTAAGGTTAATCACATTAACTTTGGCTGAATGTAGAGGCTAGGTGTCAACACCTAAGGCAGCCACCACTCACTCCCTTGGAAAAGACTAAAATGCCCTTGATACATAACTTAAGCCTATTTCAAACCTAGGGGTAAAATGGTCAAAAACCATAACCCCGCACAACCTCGGTATTTTATTTGCTCCAAAATATATTCCACTAATAAATAAGGTTCTAAACTTACCCATGTGATCAAACTAGCCATCCATCGCATTTTCTGTTGTCGTCGAGCAAAAATTGTAAAAATTGCATAATTTACATATAAGTCAAATAATTTTCCTAGAGTTTAATAAAATCTTCTGAATTGAGAAATTATAACTCTAGTGCCCATTTCTAATAATGGGGCCCATAAATAATTAAATTCATAAATAACTATAAAAATATCAGAAATTAGTGCTAATTGCCTTTACTAATCCAAATTACTAATGCGGTCATTACAATTATCTTCCCGTTAAAAGAATTTTGTCCTCAAAATCTCTAACCTGAATAGCTCTGAGTATTGAGTCCTCATGTCAGACTCCAACTCCCAGGTGGCTTCCTCCACCTTACTATTTCTCCAGAGCACTTTGACCAAAACAATTGTCTTGTTCCGAAGAACTTTTTCCATCCTATCAAGGACCTGAACTGGTTGTTCTTCGTAGGATAAGTCTGATTGTAGTTCAAGGACTTCATAACTCAAGATATGAGTCAGGTTTGAAACATATTTCCTCAACATTGAAATATGGAATACATTATAAACAGCTGACAGTGCTGATGGTAAGGCTAGCTGATACGCTACTGCTCGACCTTCTCAAGTATCTGAAATGGCCCAATGAACCTAGGACTTAACTTACCTCTCTTCCTGAAGCGTCTAATACCCTTCACAGGTGAAACCTGCAGGAAAACTTGTTTTCCTGCCTGAAATGTGACATCTCTGCGCTTCAAATTAGCATATCTGCCTGCTTTGAGAAGCAAGCATCCGAGCCTTGATCTTGTCTATAGCTTCATTGGTCCTCTGAACTAATTTCGTACCTAAGTACTTCCTTTCTCCAGTTTCGTTTCAATAAATAAGGAAGCGACATTTGAGCTAATTTTGGGAATATGTACACTATGACCCATATTGAATTATACATTCCTGTGGTTCTAAGCAAACCAGTTACGAAATCCATTGCAATGTCCTCCCAGTTCCACTCAGGAAGGGCTAAAGGTTGCAATAGCCCTGCCAGCCTTGATGTTCAGCTTTGATTTGCCGGCAGGTTAAGCAGTTGGACACGTAGTCTACCACATCTCCTTTCATCCCATACCACCAGAAGTAGGGTTTTAGATCCTGATACATTTTGGTGGTTCTCGGATGCAGTGAATAAGGTGTGGTGTGAGCTTCATCAAGGATTTCTTTCTTGAGTTCATCAACACTAGGAACACAAACTTGAGCTTTATACAGTAACATTCCATTATTCAAGATTGAAAAGTCTTCAGGCCGACCAGCGCCATCACCTCATCCCGAATCCTGACTAGCTCGGGATCTTCTAATTGTGCCCATCTGATTCTCTCTAGCAAATTAGAGTGAAGTGTCAAGTTATGCAACTTTCTAACTACAAACTCAATTCCCGCATTAACCATCTCTGAAGCTAGGTGAGGGGCTATCATAGCAGTGGTGAAACCTACCCGGGACCCCTTCTACTTAGTGCATCAGCCACAACATTGGCTTTCTCGGGGTGATACAGAATCTCACAGTCATAGTCATTAACCAGTTCTAGCCACCTTCTCTGCCTCATGTTTAAATCTTTCTGGGTAAAAAAGTATTTGAGACTTTTATAATTAGTATAAATCTCACACTTTTCATCATAAAAATAATGCTGCCATATCTTTAGAGCAAAAACCACGGCGGAAAGCTCTAGGTCATGAATTGGGTAGCGCTATTCATAGTCTTTCAGCTGACAAGAGACATAAGCTATAACTTTGTCAGCTTGCATCAGAACACATTCTAGAACCTTCTGCTTTCATCGCAATAAACAACGAACTTTTCTCGATCTGATGGCAAAGCTAACACCGGAGCTGTTATCAAACGTTGCTTCAACTCCTAAAAACTTGCTTCACATTTTTCTAACCATACAAATTGCTAATTTTTCTTAGTTAGCTCGGTAGTGGCATAGAGATTTTAGAAAATTCCTCGACGAAGCATCGATAATACCCTACTAAACCGAGGAAACTTTGAACTTCTTTCACTGATTTTGGCCTCGGCCAATTCTTCACTGACTCGATCTTGCTTGGATCAACCATAATTCCATTCTTCCCGACAATATGCCCTAGAAAAGATACCTCAAACAACCAAAATTCACACTTTTCAAACTTTGCATACAACTTATGATCTCTAATTCACTGCAATACCATTCGAAGATGATGCTCATGCTCCTCTTTAGACTGAGAGTACACAAGGATGTCATCAATAAACACTATGACACAGTTATCGAGGAATTCCTTGAATACTCTATTCATGAGATCCATAAAGGCCACGGGAGCATTAGTCAATCCGAATGACATTACCAGAAACTCGTAATGCCCATATCTGGTTCAAAATGTAATCTTTGGTATATCTTCTTCCCGAATTCTGAGCTGATGATAACCGAAACGCAGATCAATCTTTGAAAATACCGTCTTTCCTTGAAGTTGGTCGAATAAATCATCAATTCTGGGTAACGGATACTTGTTCTTAATCGTCAACTTGTTTAGTTCTTGATAGTCAATACACATCCTAAGGGAACCATCTTTATTTTTCACAAACAGAACCAGAGCTCCCCAGGGCGATACACTCGGTTGGGTAAACCCAATATCAAGCATCCCTTGAAGCTGTAACTGAAGCTCCTTGAGTTCTGCTAGAGCCATCCTATATGGATTTAGTTGCCAAAAAGTAAAGAATCCAGTATCCCTAGAGGGGTAGACATATAGAGAGGAATTTCACAATATCAAGGATTTTGTGATTAAGAATATGTAATGGTGGAAAAAGTTTGTATTGAATACAACTTGTTAGAACCTATTACAGAAAAAATACTACATACTACACTTGATCTAGATATCAAGGTGTTGAGATTACTTGAAATGTACTTTTGTTTTATATTAGTGCAAGTGGGAGTTTGTTGGGTTTTGTGCCCTAAATAAAACTTATTTCAATATAATTACACTTACTAATTAATAAAGATCAAAAATCGCTTTTATGTTGCATGGATCACATGATTTATTTCATGATTATGTTTAATGTATAAATTCTATTAAGTCCAGAACATATATAAATATATATATTTGTTCATGGTTATAGTGTCGTCACCACAGTGGAATATAATCATGATTATATGTCCAAAAGTTTAATTCCCATAATTTGTCAAGTCACTGGATTTAAACTGGCATGATAATCGGCGATAAGGTATACTTACACGCACCTTGGATAAGTGTTATGTCCTTTCCAGGGCATTGGCAAAGTTTACTAGTATTGGATGTATGGAGTATACATTGGAAGGGACCGATATTGATCTTGGACAAGATATCATAAACTTACAGTTATATCTTTCTAAGTCAATATCAATGGTTGATCTTAGGTTTATGGATCTTAATCTTGATATGGTTAGGTTCAACTTAGTTGTATTATTTATGTTCTTAGAGGTGTTTGTGGAAGCTAATAAATAGTTTTGGCAGATATTTACATCTTAGGAACATGGTAGTTCAATTGAGTGCGAGCGCTAATCATAGATATGGAATTTATAGCTTCTATAAGTATTAGAAGTGAAACAATGATTTTCTTCTAACTTGGCTGAATAGAGATAAATGATTAAGGCCTTATTTCAATAATTGTATTAGTTTATTGAAGTATAATTTTTAGGTAGCTAAATGTTTTAAGGATAAAATACATTGAAGGGTAGAACGATAAATTTGTCCATTTTCGATGTAGATCATCTATAGAGGATCTTTAACTATTAGGATTTTAACAATAGATAATCATAACGTATCTATAAAGTGGTACATATAGAGTGTTCTATATAATAGAGAGTGTACTCAATTCCAAATCTATATTGGCGCAAGGTGGAATTAATAAGTTAGAGAATTTACTTGGTAAATTCTAGATCTACATATTGAAAGCTCGGTTATATAGGCCCATGGTGTTGGAAATATTTGACCAGGATCTTAGATTTACTAACAAGTATGTTGTTTAACATCCTAAATATGAACTTCTAAAACGATAATAATAAACACATATAAAGTATGAGAAACCTTACAGTGGTTGCAGCAGAATATGATGTCTCCTTCCACTCAGATCTCTAACCCTTGTATCCTTTCTGTCGCAGAGTATCACAAAGATCTGAGCCCGAATGTCCTTCTGTTGAATCTGGATTCTTCACGATCTTCCACACCATGATTGAGGTACCACTTGATGTGTGTGGGCACTCACTCTATCACTCAAGGGTTTCAGTTTCAATAGTGAAGAAGAGAGAGGAAGAGTGGTGGCTAGGTTTAAGGTAGAAGGCACTCAGGTTTTTCTCTGAAGGAATAAGATGCATCATCATTTTTCCTGAAGCCATCATTACCTATTAATAGTATGCCACCTAGGGTTAGGTTAGAATTATTTGGCATTAAAATAATAAAAAAAAAATAAATGATTAAAGCCTACAATAGTCGTCGACCATAGCATTGGATATTGGGCCCCACTTTTGCAATTTTGCTGTTTTATCATTTCTACATCTCATTTTCTCAAAAACGCCAATTTTCAAATTTAACCATTTGAATGCCAATTCCAACTATTTAATAACTAAAATTAATTATTAAATAATATTGTCATTTAATATATTTATTAATTAGACTAACCAAAGTCTCTTAATTAACAAATGTACCCTAGAAACTCTTTCTTCACAATTTTGCCCTTGCTTAGCGAAAATTCACAAACTAGACATAGTCTAATTTTAGACTTATAATTGATTAATCAAATCAATTAACTGAGTCTTACAAGTAGTATTGTCTCAACTAGTATGGGGACCATGGGCCTATATATCCGAGCTTCCAATAAGCAGACTAAGAACTTACCAAGTAAATTCAGTGATTTATTAATTCTTTGTTGCATCCACGCATAGAACTCAGAATTGCACTCTCAGCTATATAGAATGCTCTATATGTTCCACCATATATACACGCTATTAATTATCCATTGTTATAGTCCTAATTTGATCAATGATCCTCTATAGATGATCTACATTGTATATGGATTATATTACCGTTACACCCTTTAATGTATTTTATGCTTAAAACACTTAGCCCCGTATAAATGATATTTTAGCAAAGTGAAATGAGTACTCAACCATTTATCTCTGTTTAGCCAAGCTCGAAAGAAATCATCATTTCACTTCTATTTGCTAGATAGAAGCTATAGATTCCATATCTATGTTTAGCGTTCACACTTAATTACACTACTATGTTCCCAAAATGTACGTATCACCCTGACCCAAAAGTAGGCTTAACTAAAAAATCGAAGAACATCTGTAATACTCCTGAGATTGAATCTAACCATATCAGGATTATGATCATTAGATTTAGGATCAACTAAGTGATATTGAATTGAACAGATATCACGGTAAGTTTAATATATCTGAATCAAAGTTCAATATCGGTCCCTTCCGATGCATACTCCATGCATCCAACCCAAGCTTTACTTTGACCAATGCTCTGGAAAGAACATAGCACTTATCCAAGGTACAAGTAAACTATGTTGTAGATTGTCATATCAATAGAACCTTGTGTACTGATAAATCTAGGAATATATCGTTAATCACATAATCTTGATTACTTTCCACTGTGCTGACGACACAATAAACAAGAACATAAATGTGATAAGGGCTTGGATGAATTTATAAATCAAATAAACAAGTAAATGATAACATGAACCAAAAGACACACAAATGAATGAAAAATACTTTTGTTTCTTTATTGATATTGAATAATAGAGATTACATTGAAATGGAGTTTTATTTAGGGCATCAAACCCAACACATGGTCCCCTCACTAGTTGAGATAATACTACTTGCAGACTCAGTTCATTGGTTTTAATTAATCAATTATAATTCTAAAATTAGACTATATCTTATTTATGAATTTTCACTAAGCATTGGCTTAATTGTGAAGAAAATAGGTTTTGGGGTCAATTTATTAATTAAAAGATATTGCATGGTCTAATTAATAAATAATATAAATGGCAATTTTATTTGATAATTAATTATAATTATTAAATAAATATTAATTTAAGCATTTATATGATTGAATTGGAAAATATCGTAATATTGAAAGAAGAATAAGTGGTTAAAATAAAGTGGCAAAATTGTAACTAGAAAGTAATCATTTTAAGTGGCCGGCCTTAAGTGTATTTTTGCCCAAAATTTTATTCTTTTTAATCCATATAATTCAACCCTAAGCCCTAGTTGAAAAAATATAAAAGGAACATGATCCTCTCATCTCATCCAACTATTCACTTCAGCCAAACTTAAATCTAGTTTTCATTCTCTGACAACTAGTAGATGAGAGAGTTCCTTCTATAGTGATTTCAGCCTCCTTCATTGTTCTTCATCATATTCGAACCCTTAGTGAAATAGTGCCATGCCCACACATAGCAAGTCAAGTACTCAATCATAGTGAGTAAGACGGTGGTAACCAAACCCGAAGGAGAGAAAGAGATCCAGGTTCAGATCTTGATAATACTCTGCGATAGAAAAGGAATCAAGGGCTAGAGATTTTAACGGAAGGAGTCATTAATTCTGTTGTAACTAATGTAAGGTTTTCTAAACTCTTATGTGTTTATTTCATTGTTTTAGAGATATTCATATTTAGGATGTTAATTCAACATACTTATTAGTAAATCTAGATCCTGGTAAAATATTCCCGACAGTAATTTGGTAGAAAACCCTAAATTTTACATATGGGTATTAGAAAGTGTTCTAAATTAGACACTAACCATTTTTATGTAAATGTGACATAGGGCATCTGTTCAGCAAGTGACATTTCTATTCAGATTGATCGACACACTTGAATTTAGAAATGAGGTAAGACTAGCATAAGATATTTATATGTATATGTATATGTATGTAGATTACATATTTTATGTGGTTCGTACGTATACTACCAAAACTAGTACAGTAGCAGTAAAAAGTGTATTGGTATAGTATATGGCTTTTAAAGAGAGTGAAACAGTATTACCAACACTAGTATGGGATGAGTACGTAGGGCATGTGACACAATACAGCGATGCGGTTCATCCCTACCAACACTAGTACAGGATAAGTGCTTAGTGCTTGTGGTACAGAGGTCATACTTCTGTTAAGAACGTTCTTGATCATTTGAAGTCTTTTAAATAGGTGTATGGCGCCTAAATACGCGATTTCTAATAAACTTGTTGATTACGCCTAAGCTAGTAGGGTCTTACACTCAGTCTCACTTGTTTCTTTTCTATTTTTTTGTTGGAAATATCTAAGTTGCATCGCCACACTAGAGCTCCCTCTCACCACGAACTCCTTTGTTAGCTGCACCACCAGGAGCAATACAAGCCACCAACATGCTCACGCAAGACAATAAAGGTATTCGTTTGTAATTTTTTTCCTTTTTGCTAGAAATCTTATTGTGAGTTGTGGTTTTAAACTGTGACCCTAGAAAAATATTGTCACGTATCGCTAGAAATCATACAGTAACAGTTTTGGTTTCAAACTGTAATAATTAAAAAGGAAAAATATGTAATTATTATTTTATCTGACTGAATATTTAGAATTCTTTTATAATTTAATTAGTATATTATTCATAATAATATGGTACTTTTTTAATTATAGAAAATTAACCTAATAAAGAAGCCAAGGCCAACAACAAAGGAGAACTCAAGAGATGACTATTAGGTGGATTCTATTATTTTAGTTTTATTTTAAATTTTTATTCACTATAATTTTTTATTTGGAATCGGATGACTGTATAATAATTTTAAGTTTATATTATTTTGTGTTAACATTTTGGATACTAAACTAAGATGTGAATTTTTTTGCATTAAATTTTAATTTGATGATTCTTATATGAATATATAATGGTAATATAAAAATTAAACTTAGGACAAAATTTTAAAAGGGTTATTATCCAACTCGATGTATAGTTTGTTGGGTTGGGTTGTACAAAAAAGAAATTTTGAATGGGTTAGAAATTTTCAGGCCGACGTAATTGGGTTGGCTCATTAAAATACTGTTGGATTATAATTTACCAAGACCAAGATTTACTAACAAATATGTTTTTAACATCCTAAATATGAACTTCTAAAACGATGAAAAATAAACACATATAAAGTATGAGAAACCTTACATTGGTTGCAGTAGAATTAAATGACTCATACTGCTCAGATTTCTAACCCTTATTCCTTTCTGTCGCAGAGTATAATCAAGATTTGAGCCCGACACTCCTTCAGTTTTTTGGATTCTTCACAGTCTTACACACTATGATTGAGGACTAACTTACTATGGGTGGGCATACACTCGATCACTAAAGACTTGAATTTGTTTTTGAAGAAGACTATAGAATTCGAATTAGAAGAGAGAAAAGAAGAAGAAGAAGAAGAAGAAGTCTAAAACTCTCTAGTTGTCTAACAAGATGAAAACTAGGTTTAGAGTCATTAGTTAGATTATGAGACAATTCTTTTCTTTTTATACTAATTCACTTAGGGTTGGGATTGAATTATATGGAATAAAAAATGATAAAAATTAGCCAAAAATAGAGATAAGTGGCCGGCCATATGTGGGCCCATCACTAGTTATATTTTTGCCATTTTTCTTAACCATTTATCTATTATTTTACAAATGCCAAATTTTCTAATTTTAATCTTATAAATGCCAAAAATATTTATTTAATAATTATAATTAATCATCAAATAAAATTATCATTTTCATTATTTATTAATTAGACTCCACAAAGTCTCTTAATTAACAAATAAACCATAAAATCCTATTTCTTCACAATCAAGCCATATCTTAGTGAAAAATCATAAATAAGGCATAGTCTAATTTAGAATTATAATTGATTAATTAAAATCAATTAACTGAGTCTTACAAGCAGTTTGTCTCAACTAGTATGGGGACCATGGGCCTATATAACCGAGCTTCCAATAAGCAGATCTAGAATTTACTAAGTAAATTCCCTAACTTATTAATTCTTCCTGGAAAATTTGCGGCAAAAGTCCCCAAAAAGTTCACGTTGATGCTGATTAGTCCCCAACGTCCAAAAATAGCGGCAATAGTCCTCAAGGTCACACTTTTTATTTGTCTGTTGGTCTCCAAGTTAACAGATCTGTTAAACCCAATTCAAATGCCACGTGTCGAAATATTATTGGTGGGTATTATTATTTTAATTTAAAAAAATAAAAATAAAAATAAATAATTTAAAAAAAATTCTTTTTTTTCTTTTTTTTTTTCTTCTTTTTCTTTCTTTTCTTCTTCATCTTCTTCGTATTCTTCTTCTTCTTCTCTTCTCATTGCCAACACCACCAACCACCAACCCCCAACTCTCAACCCCAAACCACCACCACCGCCGCCCCAATCGTAGCCGACGAAATATTAGAATCCCCAAACCCCGACCGACGACTTACTGTGGATTTTTTCTTGCCGGAGATGAAGCCAGTGGTGGAGATGACAGTCGCCCAGTCGCAACCTATCAACCAGCCACCAAAAGCTCATCCTCTCGATCTCTAATTTGTGGGTTTTTCTGCTGTTTGTTTTTTTATTTTTATTTTGGCGATTCTTTGTGTGAATTTGGTGTTACAGATCTAACAATTTATGGGTTTTAATTTGGGGGTTTTGATTGAGGGTTTGTTGATGGAAAATAGAATGGAACCTTAGATGTTACTAAAGGGGGTGGCTGGGAATGGGTGTTGGTCAGTTGAACGGGGGTGAGGGTGTGGTCGGAGATGAAGAAGACGAAGATGGTCAGAGAAGATTGGAGATGAGATTTTTTAGTTTTGTTTTTTTAATTTAAATTATTTTTTGGGGTTTTGTGATTTTTTATTAATGCATTGGAAATTTATTAATGCATAGGAAATTATTTGGGAGTGGTGGTGGTGGTGGTGGTGGTTTGGGGTTGAGAGTTGGGGGTTGGTGGTTGGTGGTGCTGGCAGTGAGAAGAGAAGAAGAAGAAGAATACGAAGAAGATGAAGAAGAAAAGAAAGAAAAAGAAAAAAAAAGAAAAAAAAAGGAATTTTTTTTAAAATTATTTATTTTTATTTTTTAAAATTAAAATTAAAATAATAATACCCACCAATAATATTTCGACACGTGGCATTTGAATTGGGTTTAACAGATCTGTTAACTTGGAGACCAACGGACAAATAAAAAGTGTGACCTTGAGGACTATTGCCGCTATTTTTGGACCTTGGGGACTAATCAGCATCAACGTGAACTTTTTGGAGACTTTTGCCGCAAATTTCCCATTCTTCCTTGCAACACTATAGCTTTGGAATTGCACTCTCAATTATATCGAACGCTCTATATGTTCCACGATATAGATACGCTATAAATTATATCTATTTGTAATAATTCTAATAATCAATGATCCTTTATAGATGATTTATATTGAGTTGGGACAAATTTATCGTTACACCCTTCAATGTATTTTGTCCTTAAAACACTTAGCTACCTATGATATTTCAGTGAACTAATATAATCACTCAAATGATAGCTCAATCATTTATCTCTATTTAGCCAAGCTCGAAGGAAATCATCGTTTCACTTTTATGTCTAGATAAAAGTTATAGATTCATCCATAATTAGCGTTTCCACTCAATTGAACTACCATGTCCTTAATTTATACGTCACGAGAAGAACTATTGGTTGACTTTAACGAACAGATTGAAGCACAAATAATACAATTGTACTGGAACCTAACCTTCTCAGGATTGAGATCATTTGATCTAAGATCAACTAGGTGATATTGAATTTATAAATATTACGTATACGGTAAGTTTATTATATCTGATCCAAGTTCAATATTGGTCCCTTCCGATGCATACTCCATTAATCCAACCCAAACTTACTTTAACCAATGCCTTAGAAAGGACATAACACTTATCCAAGGTACAAGTAAATTACAGTATAGATTATCCTATCAATTAAACCATGTGTAGTGATAAATCATAGGAATACATTTAATAACACAATCTTAATTACTTTCCACTGTGTTGACGACACAATAAATAAGAATATCAGTGTGATAAAGATTTGGATAAATTTATAAATCAAATAAACAAATAAATGATCACATGAACTAAATAACACATTAAATAAGTAATGAAAATAAATCTATTTCTTTATTGATAATTGAATAGAAAAAATTTTGAAATAAAATTTTATTTTGGGCACAAAGCCCAACAAATGCCTCCAACCCGACCAACCCAACCCAGGCACAGCCCTATTCCAATGAAATTGATTTTGTATTTAAGTTGGAATGGATGGTCTAGATGACTTAAATTTGGTATGTATTAGTTAGAAATGAGAAATGATGGATGGTAGATATTATTTTAGTATTTTATTAACTTATTAAATCTATTTATTCGGTGATCCTATAGGGATATTATTATTTTTTTATATATATATTAATGGTCGTGATTTATCACTAATATTTTTTATCGATATAGGGATTAATCTATTATTTTTAAATAATTATTTTGTAATATACATTAAAGAATTATTTATAAGTGTTATCTTTTAACAAGGGTCAAAGTATGATTTTGACCAGCTAAATTAGAACTCGTCGTGACACGGGATCTTACTACAATTAATTATCGGAATATTTTAACAATTAATTAAAAACCAAAATTGGGCAACAAGTCAATAGTAACCATTAATATTTAATAATTTGTCATATGTTAAATCAATTAATTAACCGTACGTGAAATATTCTATGAATTCAGCAAAAGCAAGCTGTTATTAATTTGTCACGACTTTTCTCTCCAAGTTTCTTTTTCATTTCGTGTTCTCTCTCTTCTTCATTTAATAATCTGCTATCACAGTACTTTCTGTTGATTTGACTCATTAAAACATGAACAACAATTACCCAAAAGAAATATGAGAGATTGAGAGCAATCATTTTGAGATTGAAATTTCCGAGAAGTGGAAGCTTCCTTAGATATAATGCCCAAGCCCACCTATACATTGGAGATAAGAAAGCTATACAAATTTTTATGAAAACTTTGATAAGGTCAACTCGTTTTTAAAATATTGAAGTCAAAGACTTACCAGCCTAAAACAGAATATTCAAACATTATTATATAGTTTTACCGAAGTCTTAAAGTAGGACTATAAAAGAAGAGAAGTTCCTTGTATATTTACATATTTTATAATAAAAGAAAAAAATGGTAGATTCAGCCTTTATCATAACACCCGTAGTATTCTCCTGCTTTGTTATTATTTCGATTTTAGTTTCTATATGTTGTAGAGGTCAAAATGGAGAAGCCACAGGAGCAACTGGATTTCATGGTAGAATGAGTACTACCAATGGAGGAATCGAAGGTGGCATTATATCTAGTAGTGGTGGTTGGGCTGGCGGCGGTTGGGCTGGTGGCGGTGGAGATTTTGGAGGTGGTGGCGGTGGTGGAGGTGGAGGTGGTGACTGTGGTGGTGGCGGTGGTGGTGGAGGTGGTGGCGGTGGCGGTGGAGGTGGCGGTTGTGGATGAGCATTGAACATGATTATGTAAAGCTGTTTTATTGATTTCATTTATTTGTTACGTACTCAAATTAAATTGTTTTGTATATTCTGATTTAATTTTACAAAGTTGTAATATTTTCTTGTATAAGTGGGTCGAATGGAAAAAAATTGGTTTTAAAAAGTGCAATTTAGCTAATTGTTTATTTATATTGGGAGTGGAGGATTCGAAAAATCCTCTGTGAAGAGAGGAATTGCCAGTTGAGTAGTATCTATATTTAGGGTTTATTTGGCCTCGAGAAACTAAAAATCATGTCTCAACTTTTACATTTACACAAATTTAAAGAGCATTGTTATTAGGCACTAATGGTGCCTAGTACCTTCTCGACATGCCGCGCTGCGATTGGCTAGCGATCCTCCCTAAAAACTACTATATTAAATTATATGGAACCCCATACTTAGTTTAACCAATAGCGATATTGACACATAAGAGAGTGCTATACACCATTGGTGTCCTTTTTATTATTCCATTAAAATATTAACGTAATTTTATAAATTAACAATTTTGCTCAAAAATTCAACAATTTTTTAGTAAATCTTAACAAATTAACTTAGATTTAAAAATAATATCATTTTAAATAATTAAAAAAATTTTAAAAAAAATTAAAATTTTTTAACTAACTAATAAATTTAAAATATTTTTGTTTTTTGAATAAAAATTTAAAATATTATTTATTTTTTATTACAAGACCTATTTAGATATAAAAAATATTTTTAAATTCAATATTTGTAAAATCTAAATTTTATAAGAACAAGTTTGAGTTTATATTTTTCCTCTAAAAATTTAAATTTATTTTAAGTAAGCATAACTTTTTTATTTTAATTTCTAATTTTTTTCAAAATAATTTTATACTTTTATTGAATTTTTAATTATTTTTTTTTTTAAGATATGAGTTTATAAATATAAATAAGCTTGATTTTTTTCTTCAAAAAAAAAAAAGAAATAGTTTGTTTAAATTATTTATTGGACTTTCAATAATTTTAGTTTGATTTTTTAAAATACAAATTTATAAATATAATAAAGTTTGAAAATATTTTTTTAACAATAATTTAAATTTTTTTAAGTAAACTTAATATTTTTTAATTAATTTAATATTTTTATTAAATTTCTTAATAATTTTTTTAGAATTAATAAAACATTACAATTTTTAAAATTTAATTTTTTAATAAAAAGAAGCAAAATTTTATATTGATCAAAATGATAAAAAAAAAATACTAATTCTTAATAGCAAAAAAAATAAAATCTAACAAAAATACGTCATTATATAACTATTACATTTTAGGGGAATTTTTAACAAATCTTATATTTTAAAAGATAAAATTAAGTAGTGTTAAAAATTTAAAGGGCAAAAATATTAATTAGTAGTACATAAATTGTTAGTTATTCAGATTCTATATTTAATTGCCGTATATGTAAGAGTAATTCCTTTAATCTTCATCTGTCACACTCTGTTATATGTAAGAGAGTAATAGCAACTATAATAACACGATGGTGGCTGCGTGATGATGGAAGTTTTCGAGACGAAACGCCTTGGTAACCTCTCCAAAGTCAGTAGAGCTCATCTCCATATAGTATAATTGACCAATTCAAATACAAATTCATATTCCTTCCAAAAATATATTTCAAACTTTTAGCGATTAAATCTTCCCAACTATTTACACTCCGAACAACTACACTGTAACAAATTTAAATTGTCATTCATTTATTATTGTACATATAGCTAACTTAAATTAATACATCTAATATTATTATTAAACAATTATATAAATAAATATTTCAAAATTCATTTAAAAACTAAACAAAACCAAGCTTGTTAAGAACACCCAAACCCATTTGATACAAGACCTAGAAAATACACTTGGCTAGTGTTGAATTCGTCTTTACAGAACACTACCAAAGAAAAATCTTCTTAACCGAACACTACCAAAAGTACTTTAATTCTAATAGCTAAAATCAGCTTTAAAAAATCTAACCCAATATAGTCAGTTCTCATAGTACTAAAATAAAATCAAGTTTCATGCCACAAGAAGATTTGTTTTGAATTACTTTCACCAATCAAAATGTCCATCACATAAAAATAATAACTCTCTACACAAATTTGATACCCTTCCGAGTTTTGTTTCTCAATTTCGCTTAATATGTTGCTCATTAGCATAGTAAAAAAAAACTCAGCTAATTCCTGGCTAATGATGGCCTCAACAAAACAAAATTGGAAAAATATTACAATTATCAGATTATGTACCAAAGCTTCTGTCCCCTGCATCACCCAGTCCAGGAATGATGTACCTTGTAATCAAAACAAGAAAAACAAAATATTATTTAGGTTTTCTTTTTCTTTTTTTGATGATACCAATGAATCACAGCATAGAAAATCACAAAAGAAAAAAAAAAAAGGAGACAAATACCCTTTGTCATCAACGGTGGGATCGATAATTCCAGTGTATACTTGAAGCCTGAAACAAGAAGACAGAAATCTAAGGAATGATGAATGTAATTAAAGTTAAAATATGTGATTAGTCTCTCAAAATTATTACCCTGGAAAAGTCTCGCTCAGCTTTTGAAGAGCAGGTGGGGCAGCAATGGCAGATATCTGCAATACATAAGCTTCTTTTAGTTGAGACTAGACTAATAATATTAACTAAGCACTCTACTTTCCAAAGGCCATAGGCAATGTTTGTTAGCCTTTGGAGTCAATAGAATGTCTTAACGATAAGCCACAAGAAAGTGCATTGTCCTCCATTGACCAAAAAACCAGAAAGTTGGTGCGTAAAAAAGTCTGCAGTCTACCTCCAAAGGTTGATTGATCATTAACGGTGCTCTTCTTCCCACTTTGTTAATTTACTAAATTAATTAATTCGTTCATCCCTTTGTCACTTTCAAAACCACTTTGTTTGTAACATTTTCAGTGAGAATATAAATGATTATATAAAGTGAAATTCTACTCAATTATATTCTTAGTTTTTATTTTGGTTATATATGTTTTAGTTGTATAATTAATATTTTTTTTTTATTATTATTCAATAAACAACATATCTTTTATTAAAAAATTATTTAATTTAAGTGTTATTTATATTTAAAAATATATAATAATATTCAAAATTTGTTATTAATTATAATTTTAGTTTAATAGTAATACTTTTTAATTTATAATAATTTTAATTTTTTTTAGAAATATTACACTTTTTTTATTTTTTTTAAAACAATAATAATAAAAAAAATATTATTTTAGTAACTAACGATGTCATAGTAATTCTTTAAGAAACATAAATATATTTTTCTATCTTATTATTTTGAAAAAGAACAGTAATAGAAATATATTTTTTTATATTATATAATCATATAAAATATAAAAAAAATATTAATAAAAGATAAGAGAGATATGTGGTGAATTTAATTTTAATTGTAATATCTAAAAAAAAATAACACTCTGTTCAGCAAAAAAAAAAATAACACTCTTATATATAGCCATAGATATATGCAACTCAGTTCCAACTCCATCAAGCTAAAGATCCAAAATTATTAGCTACGAAAATAAAATTGACAGAAATAGTGAAGTTGTATATAAGTTACCACTTTAATTTGATTGTTCTCAACCCCACATTCTTTTATCAAGTTGAGAGCTGCCACTATTGTGCCACCTAGTAGTCAATACAAAGAGATTACGAAATAGTTGAAAAACCAAACCCAGTTTATACACATAAGAAATTAAGATTCAAAACAGATACTGTAATATGCAAGAAACTATTTTGCAAAATATAGAGATCATTTTGGAGCCATTAAATTCATACCTGTTGCTAACATGGGGTCAACAACAAATACGCGAGAGTCTTCAGGAAACTTTTCAGGTAGCCTATAAAAGAGGCAAAAGATTTATAAGAACCTACTCCAATTCATAGGATTTAAACTGTTTATGCAGAATGAAAAAGGTTATTTCCACATTTCATGAAAAATAAGTAAAGGGAAACTGAAATCACTGAACATAATTATGACAGGAAAGTCTTACTTGTTTAGATATATTGATGGTTGAAGTGTCTCCTCGTCTCTGATTATCCCTTAATATGCAAAAAAAAAAACAAAAAAAAAACCATGAATTCAAATACCAAGTTTCAGAATCAAATGCCGAATAGTGAAGTGTAATCGTGAGTATGAGCTTTCTTACCTAGATGATATGTTTTTGTTGCAGGCAAAATTGATGAAGCATGCTCTGCTAGAGCTAGACCAGCCCTTAAAATTGGAATGACCTGCAGAACTAAAAGAGGAAATGAATACATGATAACATATGCATAGACAAAAGTACATAAACAACCAAAGAGAGAGATAAACATTAAACTAACCGCAACAGGTTCTCTTGGGTCTATGAACTCAACCGTTGCAACATCCATTGGTGTCTGAATCTCTCCCACTACGGTAGGCTGACATCCATAAGAAAGACCGGTATCTCAGGTAAATCTTCCCAAAAATTAACAACCAAGTAGAGAACTCCTAACAAAAGTGTAACATAAAAACTAAAAAAGAACATGTCTGGGCTTCAGTCCAAGTTTAGGGGTGTAAGACAAACAGGATTAAACAAAAACTAAAACTAAATGATGAGTTCCAGTAACAACTAACCAACCAATCCCTTGCAGCCTCATACATAAGTAGCCTCCCCAACTCAGCCATAGCATTTCCTACATTTAAAGTTTAAAGCATTCTAATTAGAATTACAGCTCAATTCACTTCAAATTACACACTTATTTAAATATTGGTCCCTTCCGATGCATACTCCATACATCCAACCCAAGCTTACTTTAACCTGTGCCTTAGAAAGGACATAGCACTTATCCGAGGTACAAGTAAATTACAGTATAGATTATCCTATCAATGAAACCCTGTGTAGTGATAAATCATATGAATACATTTAATAACACAATCTTAATTACTTTCCACTGTGTTGACGACACAATAAACAAGAATATCGGTGTGATAAGGATTGGATAAATTTATAAATCAAATAAACAAATAAATGATCACATGAACTAAATAACACATTAAATAAGTAATGAAAATAAATCTATTTCTTTATTGATAATTGAATATTAGAAAAGATTACATTAAAATAAAATTTTATTTTGGGCACAAAGCCCAACAAGTACCTCCCACCCGACCAACCCAACCCATGCACAGCCCTATCCCAATGAACTTGATTTTGTATTTAAGTTGGAATGGATGGTCTAGATGACTTAAATTAGGTATGTACTAGTTAGAAATGAGAAATGATGGATGATAGATATTATTTTGGTATTTTATTAACTTATTAAATCTATTCATTCGGTGATCTTATAGGGATATTATTATTTTTTTTTTATATTAATTGTCGTGATTTTATCACTAATATTTTTTTTATCGATGTGGGAGTTAATCTATTATTTTTAAATAATTATTTTGTAATATACATTAAAGGATTATTTATAAGTGTTATTTTCTAATAATGGTCAAAGTATGACTTTTGACCAGTTAAATTAGAGCTCGTCGTGACACGGGATCTTGCTACAATTAATTATCGCAATATTTTAACAATTAATTAAAAACCTAAATTGGGCAACAAGTCAATAGTAACCATTAAATCAATTAATTAACCGTACGTGAAATATTCTATGAATTCAGCAAAAGCAAGCTGTTATTAATTTGTCACGACTTTTCTCTCCAAGTTTCTTTTTCATTTCGTGTCTCTCTCTTCTTCATTTAATAATCTGCTATCACAGTACTTTCCCTTGATTTGACTCATTAAAACATGAACAACAATTACCCAAAAGAAATATGAGAGAGCAATCATTTGAGATTGAAATTTCCGAGAAGTGGAAGCTTCCATAGATATAATGCCCACCTATACATTGGAGATAAGAAAGCTATACAAATTTTTATGAAAACTTTGATAAGGTCAACTCGTTTTTAAAATATTGAAGTCAAAGACTAGCTTAAAACAGAATATTCAAACATTATTATATAGTTTTACCGAAGTCTTAAAGTAGTACTATAAAACAAGAGAAGTGGCTTGTATATTTACATATTTTATAATAAAAGAAAAAAATGGTAGATTCAGCCTTTATCATAATACCCGTAGTATTCTCCTGCTTTGTTATTATTTCGATTTTAGTTTCTATATGTTGTAGAGGTCAAAATGGAGAAGCCACAGGAGCAACTGGATTTCATGGTAGAATGAGTACTACAAATGGAGGAATCGAAGGTGGCATTATATCTAGTGGTGGTGGTTGGGCTGGCGGCGGTTGGGCTGGTGGCGGTGGAGATTTTGGAGGTGGTGGCGGTGGTGGAGGTGGTGGTGGTGGCGGTGGCGGTGGAGGTGGCGGTTGTGGATGAGCATTGAACATGATTATGTAAAGCTGTTTTATATTGATTTCATTTATTTGTTACGTACTCAAATTGAATTGTTTTGTATATTCTGATTTAATTTTACAAAGTTGTAATATTTTCTTGAATAAGTTGTATTTTATGTATGGATGGCCTCGAGCTAATTGTTTATTTATATTGAGAGTGGAGGATTCGAAAAATCCTCTGTGAAGAGAGGAATTGCCTGTTGAGTATAGTATCATTATTTAGGGTTTATTTGGCCATAAAATATAAAAATCATTCCTCAACTCTTATATTTACAAAAATTTAGATTAGGTCTCCTGTTAAAATATTGACTTATCTTTGTTAATTATCAACTTTGACTAAAAATTCAATATTTTTTAAGTAAATTTTAACAAATTAATTGAAATTTAAAAACATATTATCTAAATGATTAAGAAAATTAAAAACGAATTAAAATTTTAAAACTAGCTAATCGATTGAAAACATTATTTATTTGTTATTAGAAGATCTATTTAGATATAAAAAATATTTTTAAATTCAATATTTGTAAAATCTAAATTTTACAAGGACAAGTTTGAGTATATTTTTTTTCTCTAAAAATTTAAATTTTTTTTAAGTAAACATAACTTTTTTATTTTAATTGTTAACTTTTTTTCAAAATAATTTTATACTTTTATTGAATTTTTAATTATTTTTCTTTATTTTTTTAGATATGAGTTTATAAATATAAATAAGTTTAATTTTTTTCTTCAAAAAAAAATTTAGTTTGTTTAAATTATTTATTGGGTTTTTAATAATTTTAGTTTAATTTTTTAAAATATGAGTTTATAAATATAATAAAGTTTGAAAATATTTTTTCAACAATAATTTAAATTTTTTTAAATAAACTTAATATTTTTTTAATTAATTTAATATTTTTATTAAGTTTCTTAATAATTTTTTCAAAATTAATAATACATTATAACTTTTAAATTAGTTTTTTTTTTAATAAAAATAAGCAAAATTTCATATTGATCAAAATTCAGATGATAAAAATACTAATTTTTAACAGTAAAAAAACAAAATCTAACAAAAAAAAAAAAGCATAATTATATAACTATTACATTTTAGGAAGATTTTTAACAAAACTTATATTTTAAAAAATAAAAGTAAGTTGTGTCAAAAATTTAAAAGACAAAAATATTAATTATTCTATCTATTAAATACATAAATTGTTAGTCGTTCAGACTCTATATTTAATTGTCGTAAATGTAAAAAAGTAATTCCTTTAATCTGCATCTGTCACACTCTGTTACATGTAAAAGAGTAATATCAGCTGATGGTCGCTGCATGATCATGGAAGTTTTCGACACCAAATGCCTTGGCAACCTCACCAAAGTTAGTAGAGCTCATCTACATATAGCATAATTGACCTATCCAAATACAAATTCATATTCCTTCCAAAAATATATTTCAGCCATTAAATCCTCTCAATTATTACTTTATTTACATTTAATTTTCCAATCTGAAATTATAATAATATAACATTCCGAACAACTAAACTATAACAAATTTAAATTGCATTCATTTATTATTATACATATAGCTCGCTTATATTAATACATCTAATACTATTATTAAACAATTATATAAAAAATATTTCAAAATTCATTTTGAAACTAAACAAAACCGAGGTTGTTAAGAACACCCAAACCCATTTGATACAAGACCTAAAAAATACACTTGGCTACGTCTTTACAGAACACTACCAAAGAAAAATCTTCTTAACCGAACACTACCAAAAGTACATTAATTCTAATAGCTAAAAGCAGCTTAAAAAAATCTTACCCAATAGTCAGTTCACATAGTACTAAAATAAAATGAAGTATCATGCCACAAGAATATTTGAATTACTTTCACCGATCAAAATGTCCATCACATAAAAATAATAACTCTCTACACAAATTTGATACCCTTCCGAGTTTTGCTGCTCAATTTCGCTTAATATGTTGCTCATTAGCATAGTAAAAAAAACTCAGCTAATTCCTGGCTAATGATGGCCTCAACAAAACAAAATTGGAAAAATATATCAGATTATGTACCAAAGCTTCTGTCCCCTGCATCACCCAGTCCAGGAATGATGTACCTTGTAATCAAAACAATAAAAACAAAGTATGATTTAGGTTTTTTTTTTCTTTTTTTGATGATACCAATGAATCACAGCATAGAGAATCACAAAAGAAAAAAAAATAAAAAGGAGACAGGTACCCTTTGTCATCAACGGTGGGATCGATAATTCCAGTGTATACTTGAAGCCTGAAACAAGAAGACAGAAATCTAAGGAATGAGGAATGTAATTAAAGTTAAAATATGTGATTAGTCTCTCAAAATTATTACCCTGGAAAAGTCTCGCTCAGCTTTTGAAGAGCAGGTGGGGCAGCAATGGCAGATATCTGCAATACATAAGCTTCTTTTAGTTGAGACTAGACTAATGATATTAACTAAGCACTATATACATTCCAAAGGCCAAAGGCAATGTTTGTCAGCCTTTGCAGTCAATAGAATGTCTTAAAGATAAGCCACAAGAAACTGCACTGTCCTCCATTGACCAAAAAACCAGAAAGTTGGTGTGTAAAAAAGTCTGCAGTCTACCTACAAAGGTTGATTGATCATTAACAGTGCTCTTCTTCCCACTTTATTAATTTACTAAATTAATTAATTCGTTCATCCCTTTGTCACTTTCAAAACCACTTTGTATGTAACATTTTCAGTGAGATAATACAGTAGAACCTCTATCCAAGAATACACTTGGGACCAAGTAAATTATATTCTAATTGGGAAGTTATAATTAAATAGAGTTACACTAGAAAAAAAAAATTAAAAAACCAAAAAATATCAATGTAACAATAATAACAATAAATAATCATTAATACTATATCATAATAGAAATATTTTAGAGTAAATATAATTTCATACATGTATTATAATTTAAAATAAAATTATTAATTTTATATAAATAAATTTACAAAATACACGTATATATATTTTATTAAGATGTAATTATTCTTATATAGAGGTATACTTTGTTAATACGGGACTTAGAAAATGTATAACTAATTACAATTTAGAGGTTATTCTTATTTATAACTGACCCAAATCGGGACTTGATTTTCTTATAACAAATTATAGGTTATTCTTGAATAGAGTATTCTTAAATAGAGGTTCTACTGTATAAATGATTATATAAAGTGAAATTCTACTTAATTATATTCTTAGTTTTTATTTTGGTTATATATGTTTTAGTTGTATAATTAATATTCTTTTTTGTTATTCAATAAACAACATATCGTTTATTAAAAAATTATTTAATTTAAGTGCTATTTATATTAAAAAATATATAATAATATTCAAAATTTGTTATTAATTATAATTTTAGTTTAATAGTAATACTTTTTAATTTATAATAATTTTAATTTTTTTAAAAATATTACACTTTTTATTTTTTTTTTAAAACAATAATAATAAAAAAAAAATATTATTTTAGTAACTAACGATGTCATAGTAATTCTTTAAGAAACATAAATATATTTTTCTATTTTATTATTTTGAAAAAGAACAATAATAGAAATAAATATATTATATAATCATATTAAATATAAAAAAATATTAATAAAAGATAAGAGAGATATGTGGTGAATTTAATTTTAATTGTTATATTTAAAAAAAAAATAAATAAATAAATAAAAAAATAACACTCTAAATATATAGCCATAGATATATGCAACTCAGTTCCAACTCCATCAAGCTAAAGATCCAAAATTATTAACTACGAAAATAAAATTGACAGAAATAGTGAAGTTGTATATAAGTTACCACTTTAATTTGATTGTTCTCAACCCCACATTCTTTTATCAAGTTGAGAGCTGCCACTATTGTGCCACCTAGTATTCAATACAAAGAGATTACGAAATAGTTGAAAAACAAAACCCAGTTTATACACATAAGAAATTAAGATTCAAAACAGACACTCTAATATGCAAGAAACTATTTTGCAAAATATAGAGATCATTTTGGAGCCATTAAATTCATACCTGTTGCTAACATGGGGTCAACAACAAATACGCGAGAGTCTTCGGGAAACTTTTCAGGTAGCCTATTAAAGAGGCAAAAGATTTATAAGAACCTACGCCAATTCATAGAATCTAAACTGTTTATGCAGAATGAAAAAGGTTATTTCCACATTTCATGAAAAATAAGTAAAGGGAAACTGAAATCACTGAACATAATTATGACAGGAAAGTCCTACTTGTTAAGATATATTGATGGTTGAAGTGTCTCCTCGTCTCTGATTATCCCTTAATATGCAAAAAGACAAAAAAAACAAAAAAAAAACAAAGAATTCAATACCAAAGTTTCAGAATCAAATGCCTAATAGTGAAGTGATAATGGTGAGTATGAGCTTTCGTACCTAGATGATATGTTTTTGTTGCAGGCAAAATTGATGAAGCATGCTCTGCTAGAGCTAGACCAGCCCTTAAAATTGGAATGACCTGCAGAACTAAAAGAGGAAATAAATACATGATAACATATGCATAGACAAAAGCACATAAACAACCAGAGAGAGAGAGAGAAACATTAAACTAACCGCAACAGGTTCTCTTGGGTCTATGAACTCGACCGTTGCAACATCCATTGGTGTCTGAATCTCTCCCACTACGGTAGGCTGACATCCATAAGAAAGACCGGTATCTCAGGTAAATCTTCCCAAAAATTAACAACCAAGTAGAGAACTCCTAACAAAAGTGTAACATAAAAACTAAAAAAGAACATGTCTGGGCTTCAGTCCAAGTTTAGGGGTGTAAGACAAACAGGATTAAACAAAAACTAAAACTAAATGATGAGTTCCAGTAACAACTAACCAACCAATCCCTTGCAGCCTCATACATAAGTAGCCTCCCCAACTCAGCCATAGCATTTCCTACATTTAAAGTTTAAAGCATTCTAATTAGAATTACAGCTCAATTCACTTCAAATTACACACTTATTTAAATATATATAAATTTACTTACTAAAAATGGGAGAAGGAGTCTGCTCATTTCTTAAAACCGAAACCCAATGCTTAATCAATGGATGCGGCGGTACATACACCTGGACAATTAAATAAACAATGAATTGACTTATCCATCGAATTTTATAAACCAACAAACACTATCTACAAGATAATGTTAGTTCTTCAAGGCAAACATATTCTTTAGAAACAAATTTCTTCTATCTTCCCAAAAACATTATAATCAAATAACACCAAACGAAAACAAACAAAACAAAAAGTACTTAAAAGAATTCCATCTTTGTTGTTATTATCCTACATTGTATTCTGGGTCGTTTTCTAAATAATATAGTTAAACCCTGAAAAGGGTTTAGAGTAAGAGTGAACTAACAAGCATTCGTTCCTCCGAAATAGGTTTTTTCTCCCCGGTGGCCATGTGAGACTTCACAGTAAAAGAGCTACGACGCCTAGCAAAGGAATAAGAGATCTGCACGCATAGGATTCTGGCTCAAGCGAATTCGCATATGACCCAATTATAATTAAAGGAGTTTATTCCATTAATTAAGGGAATTCAAAAGTAACAATTAATTAAATTTAATGAGAATTACCTTTTTGGGATTAGGTGACGAGGGATTTGTGGGAAGGAGGTTATATAGGCGAAGATTACTAGGGTTTTGGAGATGACATGATGACGCGAAACGACGCGTATCAGAGGGGCACCGGAGAGAGAATTTAATGCAGCACGCCATGGATTCGAATCGAAAGGGAGAGAGAGGTACACAGCATTTTCGAGTGGGTTGAGAAAGAGGATGAATCTCCCTCGGCTGAAACAGATTGGGCTCAGTTTAACGATTGGGCTTGTGTTTGAACTAAGGCCCATTTATCCATTACCAAAAACACCATCAATCCTAGGGGTGTTCACAAAGTATCCGATCCAATCCAATCCGCACGATCCAATCCAATCCAATCCGCAAAATGCGGATATCCGCACTTGTGCGGATTGGATTGGATTGAAAAATCTAAAATCCGCACTTGTGCGGATTGGATGTTGTTTGACCTCAAAAAGTAACCGATCCAATCCAATCCGCACTTAATTATATATATTTCTAAAAAATTATAATATGTAATATATATTAATTAAAAAAAGACATAAACTTCTAATTTCTGAATTTTTTTTAGTAATATATTGAGTTGGTGCATTTTATTTATTTTGTAATAAAAAACACAAGAAAAATAATTCTTATTCACATAGACACATAGGAGTGTTCACAAAGTATCCGATCCAATCCAATCCGCACGATCCAATCCAATCCAATCCGCAAAATGCGGATATCCGCACTTGTGCGGATTGGATTGGATTGAAAAATCTAAAATCCGCACTTGTGCGGATTGGATGTTGTTTGACCTCAAAAAGTAACCGATCCAATCCAATCCGCACTTAATTATATATATATTTTTAAAAAAATTATAATATGTAATATATATTAATTAAAAAAAAGACACAAACTTCTAATTTCTTAATCTTTTTTAGTAATATATTGACTTGGTGCATTTTATTTATTTTGTAATAAAAAACACAAGAAAAATAATTATTATCCACATAGACACATACACATAAAGTTTAAATATATATATACTAGCTTATTTATTTTAGTAATTAGATACATATATATTTTAGTGTAAATCTAAAAATAAGTATATATATATTGATATATATGTATATTGGTTTAATTTGTATATAAATAGAGATGGAAATAGATTAGTATTGGAGATTAAGAAACAATAGTCTTTTTTTAATTTTTTTTTCTATAAAATATTAAATAATTTATTATTAAAAAAGTAACCGATCCAAAATAACCGATCCAATCCGCACTATTGCGGATTGGATTGGATTGGATTTAAACTCTTATGCGGATCGGATTGGATCTAAAATATGAAATCCGCACTTAGTGCGGATTGGATGTTGTTTGACCAAAAAAGTGCGGATTGGATCGGATGAACACCCCTAATCAATCCTAATTGTTTTTTTACAATTATACGATTTGCGTTGGAAAAAATGCTCTCAATTGTAACAAATCATCAGTAATGAGTTAAACTAATGATATATGCACACATTGTTACACCAAAACACTATACATACTTATGTGGCATTAATTTTCAACTTAGTGTTTACATGAATTTTGATTATTAGAAAATTTTATTTACGACATGGGTGTGCAGTGTCAACAGTGCGTTCTCAAATTATTTGGACAATAAGCCACTAAGGCTAGCTTGGTGAGGGAGGGATGGGAAAAAAGGAGAGGTCGTGGGTTCAAACCTAGGACCTTGAAGCTATTAAGCTATTAACTGATTGTAAAATACCATTACGCTTGAAGAATGATTCCAGTACTGTTGTATTCAAATTAGCATACATTATAATTTCTTTATTCTTTTATGAATGTAAACGGCTTGAAAGGGTATAGCATTATATTCCAGTGTTAAACATGTCTAACCAAGTGATATTTATATCCCCTTGTATTATAAATATGTATAAATTACATTTTTCATGTAGAAACAAACATTATTTGTTGTCGAGTGAATTTCGCAACACCAAATTATATTATTTGATTAATACAAAAGAGAATTTTCAGAGAAACGACAAGTGCGAGTATTCAACCTAGAACGGCGAGTACTCGACTGGGAATGTGAGAACAATCAACAAAACTGGAAGTTATCAATAAGACAAAGAATTATAGTGGTTCAGTCAGATTGTGATCTGCTTAGTCCACTGTAGCAAAGGATTCGTAGGTGCCATTTCGTGGTGGATCACCCCTTTATATACAAAGCAGGTGTCCAATCGGTTACACAAGGATACATTCATGGTTAATCCATTATTTACATATTTAATTGCAATAATTAAACCCAAGCAACGTTAACATTAATAAATGAATGACAGTTACTAAGTCCATCAACGTATGCGTCTTCCGCATCTGCGAGTTGACTGTTCATGTTCCGTTGTTGAGCTCGCAGGGTTATCATTACGTTTGGAATGTCTGCGTCCTTAGGTAATCGCCTCTTGTAGACATCGCATGTTGAGCTGATAGAACCTAGACATGCGAATCTATACCGGTTTATCAAGGCTATTGGGTCGTTGGGACCAAATCACATCATAGAGAGTTGGCCTCTACGCTTTCGCAGAAGTATAGAGAGGATACTCGCATATGTCCCGACACATGCGAGTTGGATCCATCCTCCCATCCTGCATAATGCGAGTTACAGTTATGCGATCCGACTTTGGTCGTACTCGCTGGCTTTATCCTGGCGAGGTTCAAACTTCGAGGAGTCTCTTATGGACATTTCAGCTTCCATTGGAAATCTGAAAATACGTTTCCTCTAAATAGGAGTCTTGTCTCGAGTTTCTAGGTGAGAGAAATCTCACTATAACATTATTATATGATAGTTTGGTAAATATAACACAAAATTCACATATTGAACCAAATATTATTTACATATGAATATTTTGTGAGACTTTTATTTGGGCTTATTAAACCAAATTAGCATAGGGTTAAGATACAAAATGGCCCTAAATTTAGAAACTAAGTTAGTAAATGTCCACTTTTTAAAAAAATTAAGTAAATGGCCAAATCTAATAAATTAGCTAATAAAAATTATTAAAATACATTTCACATATATTTTTTAAAAAATATATATAATAATAAAATAAATAAATATATTAGATCATTTAAATATATACAGCAGTATTAGATATATCATAGTACTGAAAATTAATATACCGTAGTAATAAAATTATATACCACAAAAAAATTATAACAATACTAAATTAATACTCAAAAAATATATATCATGCTAACAAAATTATATATACCACCATTAAAATATGAATACATACAAAAAAAAAAAATTATATACAATAAAATAGAAACTAAATATCATATTAAATAAATGATATATTATAAACAACAAAAATCATATACCATACAAGAAAACGTATATACCTACAATAAAAAATAAAATAAAAGAATATAATATTATTAAAAAAATTATATATATCATATTAACAAAATTATATATCACCTTTATGTATACTAAAATAAAAACTAAACATACATTATCTAAAATAAAATGTTATACTATACAATAAAACTGATATACCATATAACATAAAATATATACCTTACAATAGAAATATATATAATAATAACAACAAATAAAAATAAAATTATATAGCATGCTAATAAAATTATATAGAAATTTTTACATTAAAAATACAAAATGTTAATTTTATTACCAAAAAACCACTACACGGTTACCCAAACATTTATATCCTTTTCTTTTAATTTTTTACATTTGTACCACATGCACACACAATAAATGCTTTCTTGATTGACACGTGAGATTGATGTACCACATCAATCTTTCTATATATCATTTCTCTCTTTTTTTTTCTCTTCTTTTTTCTTTTTATTTTTCATTTCTTTTCAGTTTTTTTTTTAAATATTAACCTCCATAGCTAAACACTTCCCCCTCCACGATCCCAACTCGATTTCCCTCTTCTTTTTGTTCTTTAATTTTTTTTCAACTCCCATTACCGAATCCCATAACTGTTTTCTCTCTTTTTATTTTTCTCTTAATCCATATATAAATATGGCTGTAACTCGTCCTTCCCCTGTTCAGAAGAAAAATTCTAAAATGGAGTTGAGGAAGATGACTCTGATTTTGCTCCTCCATCGTCGAAATGTGGGTGAGCTCCTCCAAAGAAGAAATCAAAGGTGGTTGCCCAGGAAAAAATTCATCAAGATGATGCTCAAAAAATGATTAAGATGGAGCTGGTCTTCGATCTCAGGTTTGTTTTCGGTTTCTTTTTCGTTTCCCCCCTTTTTGAAATTTTTTTCGTATTTGACATTATTGTGTTTTGTGTTTATCGATTTTACTATTTTAGGTTTTTCATTTTAACATTTCTTTTAGTTTTGTTTAGTTTTTTAGGGCTTCTATTTTTTAGTTTAATTTATTTGTTCTTTTTATGAGTTTTTCATTTTCGTTTGTTTAGTCTTAATTTCTGTTTTTTTTTTTTCGTTTTTTTTTTCTGTTTTTGTTTTTTCAGATGTTTTATTGTTTTTCATTTCAGTTTCTTCATTTAATTATTTCTCATTTTGTAATAGTTTTTTCATAGTTTTTTAATAGTGTAAACACCTTCTGTATGTATTTTTTTTAAATATGTTTTTTGTCTAGTTGTTTCTTGTCCATTTTTATATCATCAATGGGTAACAATGAGATTTATCATAGATGTTGATGTTCAAAGAGTTTTTTCTGTATTTTAGTTTGTATACAGTTGTTTAGTAGTTTTATTATAGTTTTGCTACTTGCATATGTTATTTCATTATAAAACTAATATGCAACTATTTCATTATAACTACTATTTTTTGGTCCCCGTCAAATTAAATTCATGCATAATATAAATAAAACGATAATGCAACTATAAGGCAACCAAAACAAAAAATAAACAGACTTATACGTAACTGGTTGTACCTTAATTCAAATTTACTCTTCTTATTGTGTTTCTAAAAAAATATATTTATATTGGAAACCAGTAATCAATCAAAATGCAACTGTATATAACGTACATGTATTATTCATGAGATTTTTTTTAAAAATTTTCACATCATACATTGTTTTGGATTTGGTGGGAGCTCCAGATCTGTTTGTTACAGATCTACATTTCATGAATATAGATTTCGATATTAGGGGGAGTTATTTTGATCGAATAAAATAGAAAACAAATGTGTAATTTCAGTTTCTTCACAGTTTTTCTAATTTTTTTTCGTCATTTTCTGTTTAGATCATTGCAGGTCTTCTTTTCCAGTTTATTTCGCAAGAATTAATAGTTGTATTTTTATCGTTTTGGTTTCATTTTTGTTGTTTTGCAGTTTTGAAACGATCGCGGTATTTTCACCTTCATAGTTCGCTCTGTACAACTGAAGACTTAGTGCATGTGGTATTTTTGTAAATATTTATATGTGGACTGTATAAATGTTTAATGGGCCGGCCCACAGTATTTTTGTAATTTTTTTTTTCCTTTTTTGTATTTTTCTGTTTTTTTCCCAATTATATATCATGTCAACAAAAGTACAATAGAAAATAGAACTTAAATATTATTTTAAAAAATTATATACTGTATAACAAAAAATACATATACCATACACCAAAACATATATACAAATAATAATAATAATAAAAATATAGATTACTAATTTATATATATGCAAGTATACTGTACTAACCAAATTATATATATACCACAATTAAAATATATATACCATGACCATTGTATATAATAAAATAAAAACTAATTAAATATTATTTAAAATAAATAATCATACAATCAAAAAATATAAAAATAATAATTTAATATATGTAGCATGGCAATAAAATTATATACATACAATAAAATATTTTATTATGCTAATAATATTATTTACCACTATTATACACATCATAATAAAAAAGAAATATCATCTAAGAATAATAATATACCATACAACAAAATAGAAATATACCCTACAACAAAATCTATATACCAATAACCCAAAACAACTCATAAAAAATTAAAAAAATTGACATAACTTTAAAATAAAAAAGATTTTAACAAAACTAATATAGATATACCATAGTATTTAAATAATTTGCTTCTAATTCTAAAAAAATAAAAAAAAATTAATGATTTTGAAATAAGGACATTTACTAACATAGTCTTATGATTTAGGGTCATTTGCTATATTTTTTTAAAATGAGGACATAAACTAACATAGTCCTATGATTTGTGGTATAATTTTCCATTAGCATATGGATACAAACAACATTTTGTTGGGAAGCCATACCAAATTATAAATTATATCTTAAGGGAAACTTACAAAAATACTGTTTTTTTCTCAAAGTTTTACAATAATACTGCCACACGGCAATAATTTCTTTTTTACTGTCCAAGCCCCTTTTTTTTCTTTCATAATGTCCAGACCTAAAATATTTACTTTTATACTGTTAACAGTAATAAAGCACAAACGGCACCTCCTTCGTGGTGGGGGACGGACAAATCAACACCAGAATTATAGAAACACCAGGAAAAAACCATAAAATCTGGCAAAGAGAAAAAAATTACTAAATCAACAACAATCCTATAAAAAAAAAAATAATAAGAAAACACTACTAAAACAACACAAAAAAACTACAGAATATATAAAAAAAAAGCATAAAAAACTTTGGAATGGTAGTATTTCGATCGGGTGTACTTGGATTCTCATCCTATAAAAAAACATAAGAAAACACTACTAAAACAACACACAAAAAAAAAAATTAAGAACATAAACAACAAGCATAAAAAAAACATTAAAACTAAAATAATGAAATGACACACCTCGACAACCCTTTTCCTAATTATGTCTTCGAACAGATCAGTTGATTGAACAATCTTCACTTGGTATTTACTCTTTCCCTAAGAGTTAACAAAATAAAACCAAAACAACAACAAGACATAGAGTCAAACAAACATAAAACTATAAAATAAGACTAACAAAAAAAAAACATGCAAGAAAAAAAAATAAGAAATATAATCAACTTGAAAAAACTCTTAAAACAACACAAGATCAATAGAAAAAAAACCTTATAAGATTTGGGAGACTTTTGAACTTTCTTTCGGCTGTTTGCAACAAACAGAAAACTATAAAATAAGACTAACAAAAAAAACATGCAAGAAAAAAAAATAGGAAATATAATCAACTTGAAAAAACTCTTAAAACAACACAAGAACAATAGAAAAAAACCTTATTAGATTTGGGAGACTTTTGAACTTTCTTTCGGCTGTTTGCATCTTTTATATATATGCTTGTCTATCTTCACCGATCTAAAGAAAAACCAATGTCAAATTAAGTTTTTCTCTTAAACCCCTTATATACAGATGGAGAAAAGGTTGAGATAGAGAAATATTTGTGAACAGGTTTACTACACCAAAAGGACAGTCAAGAAGAAAAAAAAAAAAGAAACGTATATAGAGAGAGAAGGAAAAGAAGAGAGGAAGTGAAAGAGTTTAGGAGGTGGGTTTTGCTAGTGAAGCACTAAACAAGATCTTATGCCTTATAGTAATAGAGACACAAGGATAAAGGAGAGAGAGAAACAGATTTTTTTTACGGGCAAAGAGTAAATATGAAGGGAGTTTTATGAAAAAGAAAATTAAAATTAAAAAAATAAATAAATAAATAAAGTTGATGAGAGGGTTGTTTTAGTGAGTAGTGTGTTGTCACATCTCAAGTCCAAATCAATCACTCTAATAAAACAAAAAAAAATTAATTTTTGATGTAGGGAGACACAACTACTCATTATTTTCCGGAATCGTCGAAAAAATCACGGTCGCCGGAAAAGTCGTCGGAAAGTCAACAGAAAAGTCAACATCGCCGGAACAGTCAACGTCGTTAGAAAAGTCACCAAATTAAATGTCTCATATATAACTAAAAATATAACCAGTTATATGAATAAAAACTAATAACTCAAACCTGTTATAATTGAAATATAACCAGTTCTGTAACATAATAAATAAATATAAATAACATAAAATAAAATAACTCAAATCAGTTATAATTAAAATAGAACCGGTTCTATAACAGTGTTATAATGAATAAAAAAAATAACACGAAAGAACTCAAACTATATATAACTAAAATAGAACCGGTCATATAACATAATGAATACAAACAAGTAACAATAACTCAAACCAATTACAATTAAAAACAAAGAAGGAATCAGTTCTTAAAACACTGAAATATAAATTAAAGATAAAATTAGTTTCATAATAAAATACTTCATAACACATGATACCTCATAAAACCGGTTACAATTTTTTTTTTTAAATGTCTTAGATATAATAAAAATAGAACCGGTTCTATAACATAATGAATAAAAATAAATAACACAAAATAACTCAAACCGGTTATAATTAAAATATAACCGATTTTTTTATATTATATTTTTAGTTATTGTGTGTTATTATTTGTGTTATTTATTTTGTTACGGAGTTGATTCTTTTCATATTTATGCTTCAGTATTTTTTCAAATTGATCCTCACCTTTTAAAAGAAATTATAATCGGTTTTATGAGGTATTATGTGTTACGATGTAGAACTAATTTTGTTTTTAATTTATGTTTTTCGTGTTTTAGGAATTGATTTCCCCTTTATTTTTTAATTGTAATCGGTTTAAATTATTGTGTATTACTTGTTTATATTCATTATGTTATATAACCGGTTCTATTTTAGTTATAATCGGTTTTGAGTTATTTCGTGTTATTGATTTTTATTCATTATAACACTGTTACAGAACCGGTTCTATTTTAATTATAACTGGTTTAAATTATTTTGTGTTATTTATTTTTATTCACTATGTTACAGAACCGGATATATTTTAATTATAACCGGTTTGATTTATTTTGTGTTATTTATTTTTATTCATTATGTTATAGAACCGGTTCTATTTTTAGGAGACATTTGATCCCCACTTTTTTTAAAAAAAAATTATAAACGGTTTTATGAGGTATTATGTGTTATGAAGTATTTTATTATGAAACTAGTTTTGTGTTTAATTTTTATTTCATTGTTTTAGGAACCGATTTCTTCTTTGTTTTTAATTGTACTCAGTTTGAGTTATTGTGTGTTACTTGTTTGTATTCATTATGTTATATAAACGATTCTATTTTAGCTATAACTAGTTTGAGTTCTTTCGTGTTATTTGTTTTTATTTATTATAACACTGTTATAGAACCGATTCTATTTTAATTATAACAGGTTTGAGTTATTTTATGTTATTTATATTTATTTATTATGTTACAGAACCGGTTATATTTTAATTATAACCGGTTTGAGTTATTAGTTTTTATTCATATAACCAGTTATATTTTTAGTTATATATGAAACATTTACTTTGGTGACTTTTCCAGTAACTTTCCCAGCGACGTTAACTTTTTCTTTGACTTTTTTGACAATGTTGACTTTTCTGTTGACTTTCTGACGACTTTTTCGCCGACCGTGATTTTTCCGATGACTTTTCTGGTGCCGATGACTTTTCCGGTATCGGTGACTTTTCCGACAAAACTTATTGTTGTTTTACAAATATGAGATTTCTACTTTTTTTTTAGAAAAATATGACATAAAAAAGCTGTATAAATGTAAAAAAATTAAAAAAAACCCATAACCACTTAGCTTTATTTATTTATGCCATAAAAAAGTAAACTCTTAAAATTTTCTCATATTTTGGGTAATTTTTACTTTTATTAAATCAAGAAAGAGCTTATAAAAGACTCATGTGCCAATAACTACGCAGAAAGTTTTTAAAGAAATGTGACCATCTTTTATGGAAAAATCAACAATTCTTCATAAGTCTTCCTTTTAAGTTTAATGAAGATATAAATCTTACAAGGGCTAGTCATTCAGGCATGAATCCAGAGCATTAGAAAATGGCATTCACTGAATGCAAAGAGTTACAACAATAGTGTTTCATAGACTCAACTTCTTCTCTATGGGCATGTCATGCCTTTTATGTCAATAATCGATCAGAGTAAGCTCGAGGATAGCAAAAGTTGGTCATCAATTACAAGCCCCTAAACAAGTTCTTAGCAAATGATAAATTTTCATTACCAAATAATAATTTATTGTTTGCTAGTTTATCCAAAGTTCACATTTTTTTCAAAATTCGATCTAAAAGCGGGATTTTAGCAATTAGGCATTAAACCAGATTGTAATACCTTAAGGTTTAATAATCGGATTAACAATCCTAACTAGGTTAATTATGTATTTATGAGAAATTATATTATTATATTTATTATGTGAAACAGTTATGAATTATTGCATTTTAAGACTAGGGATGGCAATTATACCAGCGGGTTCGGGTACCCGTAGGTACCCGCCCTTAATGGGGCGGGTACAGGGGTTGACTTTTGGGGGCGGGGGCGGGGGCCGGGTATGGGTTTAAAGATTCATACCCGAGTCGGAAATGGGACGGGAGCGGGGGAATAGAAACCCGCCCCGATATGATATATGTATATATTTAAGTTTTAAAATCATAACTTCTACAATTAAAATAACTTCATGCTTTAGACTTTTTATTGATTATACTCTTTTTTTTTCTACTGTACACACTATTCCACTTAAGTTTATTGTTTTACTAAGTTTTTATGATTATTTTTTTTAATTCTCTTTGAAACATTATTTTTTTTCAAAAATATATATGTAATGGGTATCCGATGGGAATCCTTCCCCCGTTGGGTAATTCGCGCCCCGCCCCCGCTTTAATTTAAACAGGTATTGGGACGGGTATGGGAGTGAATTTAAAAAGAGGGTATGGGGGTGGGGAGCAATCCCCGCACCCCACCCCGCCCCGTTTACATCCCTATTTAAGAACATGTTGGTGTGTTAGGGGTATTTTTGTAATTTTGACACGACAAAGGTAAAATTGTATTTTTATGATATACGGTGCTTGTAGACTATAGTATTATATAGTATGTTTATTCTGTCTATCTACAGGTATTTTTTTGACAAGTTGACATGGTATAGTCGCAATCGGGTTTTTTGGGCCAAACCAAGTTCGGGACCTAAAATATATATTCGGGATTTATTTATGGCATTTATATGATATATGAGAAAATGTGATTTATGTGATATATGTTTGTGAGTTGAATGACAAAACTACCCTTGTTTATATGAGTATGGTAATATATGGCCTTGGGGGTATTTTGGTCTTTTGGCCAATTAAGACAATATTCAACAAATAAGATTTTTGAAGATTAGAAACCATATTTTATGGTTTTTGAATCCCTTTGACCGCCTCTCTCTCATTCTCTCTTTAATTGGTATTTTCAAACTCAACTTGTGAAAGACAAGGCTTGATTTTGGTGTGAATTCTTGTGCTAGAAGCTTGAGGTAATTTCTTGATCTATTTTCTTGTTGAAATTTTTGGAGTATGGGATGATTCTATTGGTGATTTTTATGTTCTTTAGGTTTATGGTTGCATGTTGTTGTGAATTGTATGAATTGTGGTATTTTTGGGTGTGTTATTGCTATTAAGTTCATGCTAGTTGCATCTTAATTGTCTTGGGAGGTTTGGTTGAGTTTGGGATGTGTAATTCTAGGTTTACACTTTGATTTCTGAGTAGAACACTTGAAGTTCTGGGATTTTTGCTTTGAAGGTTTAAGTTTCGAAGCTTACAAGATTTTGTGCATGTATGTTGTTGTGTGACATGTTTTAGTTATGTGTTGGCTTTGAGTTGAGCTTTAATTTAAGCTCAAAGTAATACTAAGAGATAGTGAGGATCTTCTGATAGGTTACAAGAGGTATTGTCTCTCTATTCATTCGTCTAGATTTAATCTTTATACATTATGTTGAGATTCTTAGGCTTATGGTTCATATTAGATTAAACTAATTTTAATCAAATCTGCTTCCACTTTTCTAACTTTAATATGGACCATAAAAACTAACAATTGTTTGAAAAGAAATTATTTATTGGACAGTCGCAAATAGAATTCCTTAGGATGAAATTATCCAAAAGACAATATGAAACCCAACCACATATAGTCCATGAACTACTCAAATTCTCTGATAAAAATCTTACTAAAGTTTAGGTCCAACAATTATTGGGTATCATTAATGATTTGCGAGACTTTGTTTCCTAACTTTCTGTACTGACAAGACCACTTAGTAATATGCTTAAAAAGAATAATCCATAATGGTCATATGACCATACTGTAGTAGTCAGAAAGCTAAAAGAAATCATGCAAAATCTACCACTTTCACAGATTTCCTCTGATAGAAAACATGTTCTTCAAACAGACGCTAATTACCAACATTGGGGTGTTATCCTTCTCGAGCAAGATGAACTATGAGAAAGAGAAGAATATCTGGATATAAGAGTGGACACTTCAAAGATTCCCAGCTCCATTATCATTCAACACTCAAGGAGTTAATTGCAATCAAAATGGGAATCACAAAATTTGAGTTCCACCTCATAGGTCATCATTTTTTGGTGGAAACAGATTTTGCTACATCAAAAGGAATGATAAACCTGACAAAGAATATGCCAACCAATGCTCAAATTTTGAGATTAGCAACATGGTTCGATGATGTACTCTTTTGAAATAAAACACCTTCTCAGAAAAGAAAATATTTTGGTTGACCTTCTATCTATACCTACGTCTATAAATATGGCCTCTTCACATCTGCTCCAAATCATCCCCTTAATCTCCTACAACTTTTCTTATACTATTCTATACATATATATATATATATATATAATGGCATCATCACAAAAGAATTACTCATTTTCTTGAGATGCAAAGCTCATCCTTTCCAAATCTAAAACTCAGCAAAAGAAAGGGCTTCTCCAGGACTGTTTATACTCACATCCAACTTCTCCCTAAACTTGGCCCTATTTTCAACATGATTTTTTAATTCACCCTAAGTATCTTTTCGCCAATCTAGTACCCCTCTAGACTGCACTTTTCGCTCCAAAATCCATAGCCATCTTTTTCGGGTACCTAACATGGATCTGTATGATTAATGTTGAAGTCCAAACTATGGCTCTTCACACTTCTATACAGTCCTTTCTCAAACAAGAAAAAATTAAGTCAGCTTACCAAATCCAAAAGGATATTTTGTTTTGGTACGCTCCTCTAGAGAAGTGGAAAAAAATCTTTTGGGATGAATGGGAAAAAATTCGCAACATTAGACACGTCTTTGTTTCTCTATCAGGGCCACATACCGCCAATATGATGGATCACTACACTGATTTCCTTATCAGTCTTAATGCAAAATTGGATGAGAATAAGAAAATAGTTTACAATCTAACTTTTGAACTATACTGTAATACTCGGTAAAAATATACATATATTTTAAATTTTATTTGTTATACACTTTATGTGAGAATAAGTATTTTATTTATTTCTACTAATAGTGAATAGAGATAATTGCATAGAATAGTATTGACAGAATTCTAAACATAGTTGAAATTGTAGTAAGTGTCAAGGTAAAATTATGGCGTTTTTACGAATTAGGATAATTACTCAATTAAAGCGCAATATGAAAGTCTATTAGAGTTTTATAAATTATTTAGTGGGTTTAATTTATTGTATCAGTGCATTAAATAACATTATAATGAAATTAATGTTAAAAAATTCGTAGGTTTGGATAAATTCGCAGGATTAAAAACTGTTTTAGTAAAATGATCATATCTAGAGTTTTAGAACTCCGATTGAGGTAATTCCAGTGGCGTTGGAAAGATAATTCAAAGATCTAAAAATTATGTAGAAATAGATTTATCGTAATTTTAGTTTATTGGGGTCAAAATTAAGCTACAAAGTGATGACCTGTTAAGCTTAGAAATCCTATGTTTTAAAATTTAAATTTAAAACTTATATCTAACAAATACAATTTTTATTTAATTATTTTATTTAGAGTTAAATTAGTATCAGATTATAAGGTTTATTTTATTATTTTCTTTTACATCATTATTAGATTTAATTAGAATCAGATTATAAAACCTAAATCTCTCAGATTCTTGTTACGTAATATGCAGAGAGTCTCTAACCCTAAGAAAAACAAAAATTCAATCTCCATCTCTTTCTTTCAGCCTGAACACAATTCTTAGAGAAGACACTCATAAATTCCTATACCCTACAAGTTATTCATCTCGCTATCTATCAAAGATTTATTATTTTTCTTCTTGTTTCGTTCTCTTCGCCAAACAACACTCATGATTTTCAACATACGATTGATATCATTATCACCATTCTAATTATTTGAGATTTCAAGATCTAGGACTGATTAAGAAGAGTCATCAAGAGGTAAGAGAGTTCTTCCACTTATTGTTTGTCAATTTTTAGGTTAAACTATGAAATCTCGTTTTTATTTTTCTGAAAGTTATTGTCTTAGTAAAATATTCGTATCTCTCTCAATACTCATCTGATTCCAGCGATCTTGGTACCGTTGCAAAGATAATTAGATGATCTAAAATTTTTATGAAGAAACAATTCACCAATTCGATGTTATTCTGTGTCGAAAATTATCATCTTTATGCTGCTATTGTAATTCGTTATTCTTCATGTTTCTAGAAAAAGTACTTTCACTTAAAATATAATAACTCTCTCAATTCTAATCCATTTTTTAATGATCTATATATGGTTTCAAAGCTTAATCGATTTTCCATAAGTTTGATGGAGGAACCTTTTGTTAATTCAGAGTCATACTATATCGAAAAGTTAGTTTCCTTTTATATCATGTGATTCGTTTCTTGAATATTGTGCTTTGAGAACTGTTTTGGTAAAATTGCAATATCTCTCTCTCAATATAATTCCAATATCAAAGATTTTTGTGTCATTGGAAAGAGAATTAAAGTTACTAAAACTTTCATGAAGATATTATCCTCTTTTTCTGAACTTTTCAATGTCAAAAGTTTGTATTTTCACTGAGCCATGTAATTCGTTACAACATATTCCTTCTCAGAAATAGTTTCAGTAAAACTATGATAACTCTCTCATTTTTAGTCCATTAGTGATCTTTATATCATTGGAAAGATAATGTAATTGCCTATATTTTTTATGAAGACAACTTTTACTGAATTAGTGTAGTTGTTGGTCAAAAATAGTAAGTTTTCTGCTGTACTATAAGAGTACGAATTTTAATATTAGGACCTTGACCCAGGTCTTATTATAGGTAGTAGTGTTGAGATAACAAGTCTTAAGCAATAGGGCTTTGAGGTAAGGAAATTAGATAGTTTTGTATATGTTTATCTACATAAATTTAAATTCTTTATGTATTGGAATATGATTTATGATTTGTTATTAAGAATATGTATATGGTACTGAGAATGTGTGGTATGGACACAATATGAGTTTGTGAATTGATATATATATTATGGTTATTTTGACTTGTATATGTTGTATGTTGTATTCAGATATTGTATGTTGTATGCTGTAAGTTGTATGCTAACGTCTCAGGTAAAGTGAGGGACCATGGTGGGGTATGATACGGAGTAAGGCCGTTGAATGTAGAGATACCCTACCCTGCATTTTTCTGAGTCGTTATGAAATTGTTATGGTGGGGTATGATGCGGGATAAGGCCGTTGAATGGAGAGATACCCTACCCTACATTTGTCCGATTTGTGTATGACATTGTTATGGTAAGGTATGATACAACGGCAGTGCTGTTGAGTATAGAGATACCTTATTCCATAGCAATGGTAGGGCTAAATGTGCCAATGTTATTGTACGGCCAGTTAAGCCCAAGTTGTGTATGGAGTGGCTATGATACGCCACATAATGGTAAAGACATGATATGATTGAAATAATTATTATATGTTATTGCTATGATTGCGCTATGAGTATGATGTCAGGATTGTGATCCATACTTATATGTAATAGTTTCGTTTAGTACAAGTATATGATATATGATATAGCTTTCCATATCTAGAATTATTTAAATTACAATTATGAGCTAAGGTATATAATATTGTTAAGACTGGATACGTTAATATTATAAAGAATCGTATTATTGTGAATTTTAAGATATGTTTAGTGTATTGAATGCTATTGTATATGTTAAGCATTTCCTTACTGGACTTTTAGCTCACCTCCTTACTTTCCCCCTACAAGCAATAGACAGGGAACATTGAATGTAAGTTTGATGAGCTGGGTTAGTTCTGGTATGTATACTGCGAGGGGCTATGGACGAACAAACGGTCTAGAACGCCGGTAGAGCCTTGGTTTTTTTTTTTTTTTTTTTTTTTTTTTTTTATAGTAAAGTAATCCGAGCTCAGTGGGATGTTACAAATTTATTTTAAAAAAAATGCACTCAACTACTTATTTTGTTTTTAATATGAATGATCATTCGTTATTTTTTTTTTTTTGCATATTTATTGTAAAATTCACTGTGTATTTTCAAATAGCTTTGAATCTTTTTAATTAATGCATCAAAATTAGTATTTCGTAAAATAAGGTAAAATATTAAGGCGTTACAGTACAACTCCCAAAAAAATACCTTTCAAAGAAAGTTCAGAGTATAAGAATCTCTAAAAGATTATTTTTGAGAAAAACCAGACTATTCCACTAGAAATTTGGCCAAAAATAGAAGATGATCATCATGAGAAATGTTTACCTCAGATTATTCACGACGCTTAACAAAGTCCCTAAAAAAAATTCTAAATCTATGAAAATAGTCACAATTAGGACCAAGCCTCTGAAACAAAGAAGAAAAATTCATTACCATTCAAGGAAACAGACATTGTAGGGGTCCTACTCCGTAAGATAAGCACTTTTGAAGATTCATAAGACCCATACATAGACCAAGATCCTTATCTTTCTCGGTACACTGGATTAGAATGAGAGATTATTTATTTTGATTATGATGAATGTCCGCTAGCGAAAAACGATGAAGATGATGAACTATTTTTTTTTGTGTCGTGTCTAAATACATATTTTTTTTTTTTTGTGACAGATTGTGTTCATGTCCAAGGTCGTCCCAAGTTTTTTAGGGGCCTGGTGCAAAAATTTAAAAAAGAAAATGCCTTCTGTTAAATTTGCTTGTCGTGAAAGCATCTCATAAAAAAAAGTACTTGGAAAGTACACGATTAAAAAATATTTTTATGGCGAAAGTATCCAAGTAATACATAAATTTTTATGGCAAAAGTATACATAAACTTAATGGTAGAACAAACACATGCACCAATAAAAAATATTTCCTTGCTAAAAGGATTACTTGATAATAATTTTAGTACTTTTGCCAGAGTTATTTCTTTTACATGGTGTTCAATAATTACATTTAACATAAACAGTCTCATCAATTAAACATGTTTGAACTCCTCTTAGTCTTACAAAAACAAACAAAACAAACTCTATTATTTTAGGAACTAACATGTGAGTTAGGTATTGTTGAAGTGTCAATTTGCACATTTAGGCATTAGGTATTTGTATTTACTAGTAGGTAATATATACGTTTAACTACTGATGGTATGCCAACAAAAAAGAAAAAACTAAACATGTTATGTATCATGTTGTGCATGTGCCTTAGAGTTTTTTCCTTTTTTTTTTTTTTTTTGTTTTGACAAGCTTTAAGTTTTTTATTTGGAATGTTTTTCACCGAATTTCTGTACTTGTTATAATTTGATACATAGAATTACTAAATATTAATTATTTCTTAGTGTTGCTAGTGCGGCTCTAGGGTATAGTCATCAATATTATATATGAGTATGTCCCCCTCTTTTTTTTTGGCCTATAAATAAGTTACCTTGGTGCACATAGCGGGCATAATTCAAAGGGAGAGTCTTTGGCTTTTATCAAGTAACCTAACATTTATTTTAATGTGCAGAAAGGGATTTTGAATCTTTATTCCATTTGGCATTTCAGCAATTATACTTACATAGATACTCATATTCATGTTTTTTTTTTAATTTATTTTACATAGTACGAATAATTAATAATTCATTCATGCTACTAGTCTAGTACTATGTATAATTATATTCTCCATTCAATGAATTATGAATATAGGATGGTCCACAAAATTTCATTGCTTTTTGTCTATTTTCAGTGGGTGGACTGCATTGGATGATTCCTCCCTATATTTATATATTTCATGATATGAATGGATTAATGATAAAATAAATTCAATTAGTGTTTGAAGTTTTTATTGTGTGCGGTCTCCCCAAGATTACTAATATATGATACACATACACCCTTTTCGAGGGTAATGTGAAGATGCATAAAATATATAAAATATATGCACCAAAACATTAGTGTTTTTTCTTTTTTTTTTTTTTTTTTTTTTTCATTTTCCTTTTTGCAGAAAAAAAAAAAAAAGTTAGTGTTTTTTTTTTTTTTGATATTGTGATTAGAACCACTCATGAATTTACGATGTAAATATCCGTAATTAGTGCAGAACTTTTCTTTGATCTAAGATAGCTCATCAGGTTATATATTTGTTATTTAATAAATATATAATGAAGATTAAAAATGGCATATTATATATTAATATGAGATTAATATATATTATGTGTTGGAGGTTGTATTATATCGTATATATAGTATAATAATACACATAAAAGTTATAACATATGAGGAGTTATAAATCTGAAAATAGATTGTAATCTAAAAATCACAATTGATAAATATGTAATTATGTGAGTTATTACATATAAGAGTTATGGAATTAATGGGATAAGTTTCTAGCTGTTAGAAACTGTAACAATACTCAATTATATCATTTAAATGAGTATTGAGACGTTGGGAAAATATTTAAATTGGAGAGGAATTACATTTTGAGTTCTCTGGAAACAGTTGTTTTTATGTTATTTTATGGTTGTTTTCGAACATCTGGAACCAGATTTTTGAAAACACAGATATTCGAAAACGTTCATAAACGTATATAAATTAATTGAGCATGTTTCCAACTCTCTTGTCCAACGTTTTTATCCCATTAAAGACAAATTAATGTGTTGGTAACAGCCATGCGACGAAAGAATTTGATTTTCAAATGTGATCCTCAAAACACTATAAATAGAGGTCTTTGGTTCACTTGTAGACAACAACAATTTTCTATATTCTAAACACTAAGCTAGAAAATATTGTGAGGCTTGTTTATTCCCAAAAGCATTTCCATTCTATTCCCTAAGTGTTTTTTATAAGGGGAAATAAGCTTTTTGGACAAATGTGCTTAAACCTTGTTCAAGCCTTTGGTGATCTCCCTTTGCTTATACTTGTGTTCTTCTTCATCCTCTATTTTCTATTTTTTCATGCTCTCTTTTCCTCTTTATTATATATTCATATATTATATCTCTTTTATATACACTAATACACTATATTTCTACTATATATCATACATATATATCTCTTTATTATATATATTTTCTCTTATTGCTTTTACATTTATGTGTATATTTTGCTTTGAGTTGTAACTTTGTCCTCATTCTTTCTTTCTCTTTATTTATATTTTGTGCTTGGAGATTGTAACTTTTATTTAATCTATAGTCCTTGTAATTTTGTTGCATAGAGTTGTAAATTTTCTTGGTCTCTTCGTTCATCTTATTGTTATTCTTCTATTGATATCTCATATTTTCCTAACAATCAAAAAGCTTATTGTTTTCTATTGAAGGAGAAACAATCAAGATGATGAACCAAGACTTGGTAAGATTGGACCGTTTTGATGATACCAATTTTACTAGCTAGGTGGCAACATAAGGTGAGGTTCCTCCTAACCACACTCAAGATTGCCTATATTCTTGAGTCCACCTTGGAGGCCTTACCGGCGCCTACCGACAAGGATACCAATGAGGTCAAGACACAAAGGAAGAAGAGAGAAGATGACAATCTTCTATGTAGAGGACACATCCTCAACTCACTGTCGGATAGGCTTTATGACCTATACACCGACACTAAAGATGCCAAAGAAATTCGGGATCACCTTGAAAAAAAATTTAAGGCCGAGGATGAAGGTGCCTAGAAATTTTTAATTTCTCAATATTTTGATTTAAAATTTCTTGATGGTAAACCTCTTTTATCTCAAATTCATGAGTTGCAAGTTATTGTTAATAAATTGAACTTCCCGAGACATTCCAAGTTGGTGCAATAGTGGCAAAATTGCCATCATCTTGGAAGAATTATAGGAAGAGAATCCTTCATAAAAATGAGGATTACTCTTTGGAAGAAATCTAAAAACATATTCGAATCGAGGAGGAATCGATATGTAGGGATAAGCTTGTGGAGGGGTCTAATGAAGAGACTTCCAAAGCAAATGCAACTTCCAAAGTTCCTATAATAAGAACAAGGGAAATACCAAAAAGGGTAATACCTTGGGTCCAAAGTCTAAACCAAACCAATTCAAAGGTGGAAAAAGTCTATGTTTTGTGTGTGGCAAACTTGGGCACTATGCTAAGGATTGTACGCATAGAAAAGACTTTAAGGAACCCAAAGTAAATGCTATCGAGGAGGATATCATTGCTACTAGTGAGGGAATAGTGAAATTATGCACCAATGATGTAACTTTCAATGTTAGCAATAATAAAGTATCTAGTTCCACTTATATGATTGATCATGATTCTTTATTTTTGTGGCATCTTAGATTAGCTCATATCAGTTTTTTCTACTATGAAAAGAGTTAAAAAATGTGGTATGATTGATTGTGATATAAGAAATTATGGTAAATATGAAACTTGTGTAAAAGCAAAGATGGTCAAAAAACCTTTTCCAAATGTTGAAAGAAATTCAAAATTGTTAGATTTAATTCATAATGATTTATGTGAATTAAATAGAATTCTAACTAGAGGTGGTAAAAGGTATTTTATTACTTTTATTGATGATTATAGTAGATATACTTTTGTATATTTGTTAAAGCAAAATGATGAGGCCTTTAGTGCTTTTAAGATTTTCAAAGCAGAGGTTGAAAATCAACTCAACATGAAAATAAAAGTGTTGAGAAGTGATAGAGGAGGTGAATACTTCTCTAATGAATTTATCCATTTTTGTGAGGAAAATGGTATAATTCATGAGAGTTGGGCACCACATACACCACAACAAAATGGTGTCGCTCATAGTGTACTCCAAGTTGAAAAATAACTTATTGGGGGAGGCACTTTTAACCGAATGTCATATTCTTACTAGAATATCTATGAACAAAAATGACATGTCTCCATATGAGTTATGGAGAGGAAGAAAACCAAATATTGGTTACTTCATAGTGTGGGGTGTCTTGCTTATTATAAGAAGACCGAACCAAATAGAACCAAGTTGGGTTCAAGGGCCATAAAATGTGCATTTGTTGGTTATGCCAACAATAGTAAGGCATATAGGCTATTGGATGTGGAATCCAATATTGTACTTGAATGTAGAGAAATAGAATTTTTTGAGAATAAGTTGTATGAGGACAACTCTCAAAGTTCCACTCCTCTAGGTGAGAATATTTTATATGAAAATAATTCTCAAGCTTCTACTTCTAAAAGAGGATCTCAAGAGGAGAATACTGCTAAAGTTGTAGAACAACCCATTGAACTTAGGAGAGGTCAAAGGGTGAGAAAAAAAAAGTTCTAAATAAGGATGAAATAGATTCTCAACTAATTTCTTTCTACGTGGTAGAAGGAACTAGAGAAGAAGTAATAAGGAAAATTCATTTAATACTTCTTATTGAGGATGATCCTAAGACATTTCTAGAAGCCATGCAATCTAGAGATAGTGCATTTTAGAGAGAAGCAGTTGATGATGAGATGGACTCAATTCTCTCTAATGACACCTATGAAGTTGTGGATTTTCTGCAAGGATGCAAAGAAATTGGGTGTAAGTGGATATTTAGAAAGAAATATCACACTGATGGCTCTATACAAACCTTTAAAGCTAGGTTAGTAGCTAAACATTTTAGGCAAACAGAGGGTATTGATTATTTTGATACTTATGCTCCTGTTGCTAAAAAAACTACCATAAGGGTGTTATTTTCATTGGCTTCATTACACAACTTGTATGTTCATCAAATGGATGTAAAAACGACATTCCTAAATGGTGACCTTGATGAGGAGGTCTATATGGAACAACCCGAGGGGTTTGTCCTACCAAACAATGAACATAAAGTGTCTAAGACATGGATATGTAAGTGAGTTGATTCAAAGAGGAGTCATCTCAATATCCTATGTGAGATCAAGTGAAAACTTTGGTAGATCCGTTTGCAAAGCCACTAACTAGAGATTTAGTGGAAAAGACTTCTAAAGGGATGGGATTAAAACTCCCTAAATCAGTTCACAATTGAGGGTAATATATCTTAATAGTGTTAGGTTCAATAGGTAAGAACAAATCAATGTGTGAACAAATGTAATAAGTACTATATGTCCCATCTTACAAATTTGTGAAGTACTTAGTGAGTTACCAATTTGAAGGTTAGACTTTTAAAGTCTTTAATGGAATTCAGTTTGGAAAATAAGTATTTTGGTAACAAATACTGTAAGAATTCTACCTATATTGACCTAAGGGTGGTGCCGCCCTAAATGAGAAGTAGGGAGTATATTTTCTCAAAAGATCAATGAATGGAATGTGCACAAGGCCATTAACAGTGCAAAGCAAGACATGAGGTCTTCGGTGAACCTTGCAAAAGTGTGTGTGTCATCACCGTTTTATTATAATGAAAAGTTAGTTCAATGCTTTGTCAACCAAATTTTCAATAAAATTTGTGATGATTACACTATAGTAAAGTTCAAGTTGAAAGACACTTTACTTTATGCACTTGAGCAAAGTCTCTATGGATGGTGTTGATTTATTCAATCAAAGTGGGGGATATATGAGATATTTTGATTGATTAAATAAAGGGTTACAATGAGATGTCACAAATTTTAATCTAGTGGGGGAATGTTATATATTTGTTATTTAATAAATATATAATGAAGATTAAAATATGGCATATTATATATTAATATGAGATTAATATATATTATGTGTTGGAGGTTGTATTATATCATATATAGTATAATAATACACATAAAAGTTGTAACATATGAGGAGTTACAAATCTGAAAATAGATTGTAACCTAAGGATCACAATTGATAAATATGTAATTAAGTGAGTTATTACATATGAGAGTTATGGAATTAATGGGATAAGTTTCTAGCTATTAGAAACTGTTACAATACTCAATTATATTATTTAAATGGGTATTGGGACGTTGGGAAAAGATTTAACTCGAAGAGGAGTTACATTTTGAGTTCTCTGGAAACAGTTGTTTAATAGTTGTTTTTATATTGTTTTATGGTTGTTTTCGAACATCTGGAACCAGATTTTTGAAAACGTTCATAAATGTATATAAATTAATTGAGTATGTTTCTAGCTCTCTTTTCCAACGTTTTTATCACATTAAACACATATTAATGTGTTGGTAACAACCATGTAATGAAAAAATTTGATTTTCAAATGTGATCCTCAAAACTATAAATAGAGGTCTTTGATTCACTTGTAGATAACAACAATTTTCTATCTTCTAAACACTAAGCTAAAAAATATTGAGAGGCTTGTTTATTCCCAAAAGCATTTCTATTCTATTCCTTAAGTGTTTTTTATAGGGGGAAATAATAAGCTTTTTGGACAAAGGTGCTTAAACCTTGTGATCAAGCCTTTGGTGATCCCTCTTTGTTTACTTGTGTTCTTCTTCATCCTCTATCTTTTATTTATTTTCTGCTCTCTTCTCCTCTTTATTATATATTCATATATTATATCTCTTCTATATACACTATATTTCTACTATATATCATACATATATATCTCTTTATTATATATATTTTCTCTTATTGCTTTTACATTTATGTGTATATTTTGCTTTGAGTTGTAACTTTGTCCTCATTCTTTCTTTCTCTTTATTTATATTTTGTGCTTTGGGATTGTAACTTTTATTTAATCTATAGTCCTTGTAATTTTGTTGCATAGAGTTGTAATTTTCTTGGTCTCTTTGTTCATCTTATTGTTATTCTTCTATTGATATCTCATATTTTCATAACACATCGTTTAATCGAGAAGTATATTTGTCAAATCATGGGCTGCTTAATTCTCAATGAGAACCACATGAGACAAAACTGCTCCTAAAATTTAGACAATAATACTATAACGTCTTCAAATAGTACCCTAACACATTAGAAAATACCTATTAATTCCTCCTTGCACCACTATAGATTTGGAATTACACTCTTAATTATATATAGCGCTCTATATGTTCCACGATATAGATACGCTATGAAAATTTAACCATCGTTCTAATCCCAATAATCAAAGATCCTCTGTAGATGATTTACACCGAGTAGGGACAAATTTACTGTTTCACCCCTCAACGTATTTTATCCTTAAAACACTTAGCTTCCTATAAATGATATTTCAATAAACTAATATAATCACTGAAATAAGAGCTCTTCTATTTATTTCTATTAAGCCAAGCTCGAAGGAAATCATCATGTCACTTCTATGTCCAAATAGAAGCTATATATTCCATATCTATGATTAGCGCTCCCACTCAATTGTACTATCATGTTCCCAAGCTGTATGTGTGACCCAAACCAAATGGTAGGCTTTGACTAACAACTTAACGAACACAAATAACACTCTTGAGATTAAACCTAACCATGTCAGGATTAAGATCTTTTCATTTAAGATCAACCAGTGATATTGACTTAGATTGATACAACGGCAAGATTTTAATATCTTTACCAAGATCAATATCGGTCCCAATCCAATGTATACTCCATACATCCGATACTAGCATACTTTGCCAATGTTCTGGAAAGAACATAACACTTATCCAAGGTGTAAGTAAGCTTTATCGCTGACTATCACATTAGTGTAAATCCAGTTCACTGATGAATCATGGGACATTAACTTTTGAAGCATATAATCACAATTACCTTCTATTGTGTTGACATCACTGTAATTGTGAATAACTATATGCATCTGGACTTAATAGAAATTGTACACATTAAACCATAAACATGAAAACTACATGTAAACATAAATGACTTCTAATTTTCTATTGATAACAAAGAAAATTATATTGAAATGTGTTTTATTTAGGGCATAAAATCCCAACAGGTGGCTTCTTCCCCTGCTGTGCAGGCAAGGCCGATTGCTGCAGTGAACCGGATGGAACCACTGTATGAAAGATTCAGCAAGCAGGCATCTCCAGTCTTTTTGGGAGGTCTCGATGTGAATTCTTCAGCGATAGTTCTTGGATTGGATGATCGTTTATTATACTAAAAGATATCGAGGATCTCCTGATAGACTACAAGAGGTATTACCTTCTTTTTATTAGTCTAGATTTAATCTATATATATATTATATTGAGATCTTTGGGCTTATGAATCATATTGGGTAAAAACTATTTTTTATCAAGTTTGCTTTTGCTTTTCTAACTCTGATATGAACCATAAAATCGAACACTGTAATGACATCATTGTAATTTGTGAACAACTATATGTTCAAGATTTAACAAAACTTATATATTAAACATATAATCAAGTATAAAACTTGTGAACAAAGCATATGATAAGGTCAAGATATGATTTCTAATCTATATTGAAAGTAAATAAAATTACAATAAAATTGAGTTTTATTTCGGGCATAGTATCCTAACAGCAGTAGCAAGACTACAATTAGATGAAATTGGTATAGCTACAATGGAGTTGTGTAGAACAAATGACTTTGAGGAAGAAGCTTACTAAACAATTGGAAGAGATTCTAATGAGAAGGAATACAAATCATTATGGAGCTCGCCCTCCATCAGAATGTGGTTGGAGAAACATAATCCTCAACAAGGCAAATATCATGATGGAATTCAAAGAAAACTTGATTATCATGAGCAAAGTGCGAAACCATAATGAGATTATGAGTTATTTATAAGATAGGAAGGAGTTAATTAAGAATAAGAACTTTAAAATTAGGATATGGTTGAAAGAATGACTTACCAATATTTTGGATTGCGAGTCCAGCTCAATCACCAACATAGATCTTATATGTGCCAAAGTATTGTTGGTTTTTGCATTACGTTATGATCATTGGAGGTGCAATGATTTGTGTCACCGAAGTCACGATACCAAAAAGTTTCATTAATAGTGTCAGAAGAAGTAATTATAGCTTGCATTGGGGTAAATCCTTTGTCAGGCTTCCCTGCACTTAAATGAGATATGTTTAACTCTTCCACGCAGTTGATATGTTGGAGGAGGACAAAAGCTAGCCTAACTAGAGAATGAACCTTAAGAGGTTCCAGAATTATATTGAGAACCTCCACAATTACCTGTAGCATATGGATGCCAAGAAGGAGCATGTGAAGGCGCTAGGGGTAAGAAACCACGATTGACGCAGAGGAATTATTGTTGAAATTTCTAGCTAACTGATTAGAGTAGCTAGATCTGATCATGAAAGTTCCTCTATTATGATCTAAATTAACAGCGAGATTAGAATTTAGCTCAGTAGAGTGCTTTTCTATACGATGTTCTTGAGCCATTAAAAATGACTCGATCTCAACCACAATATACTCCTCACGATGGGAGTTGATAGAAATTATTAAGGTATCATAATTTGAGAAAAGACCACTGAAGATCGAAGTAATGTGTTCTTTTGGGGTGAGAGGATGACCAACAGATCCAAGTCTATCAACCAAGATTTTGACTGAAAGAAGATAATCATTGATCGTCAAAGATCATTTCTTGAAATTTATGAGTTGAGTTGGGTACTAATCAGTTTTTGTAATGGTTTGAGATGAGAAATGCTGATCAAGAATGCTCCATACATGAGAACAACTCTCACAACCAATGATTCAAGTAAGAATCATATCAGACATAAAAGAAAAAACCAAGCATACAACAGTTGACCATGTAAAAAGAAATTGAACATCTGCAGGGACCTTTTTGTAATTCTCCTCAGTGATGATCTGTCAGCCTCCTCATTCCTTGGAGAGGGAATATTCCTCCTCTATGTTTTTCCTAAAAATGCCGTTGTAATTAAATCCTTGTGATTCTCCTTTTGTAACAAACTAATGTCGTGTCAAGAGCTGATTTGCTCTTGTTGATTCTGTATTGATTGCCTTTTCATTATAAATACAAAACCTCTGCCTCAGCTACGATTGAGCTGAGTTTTTCAAATTAATCTTGTTACTATCAAAACTTCACTTGGTATCAGAGCATCGCAGGCGTCGACGTCGCCATGGCCGATCCAAATATTCCAGCTCCAGACAATGACGAAGGGATAGCCACCTCTGAGGCGTCTCAACAGAACCCCACAGCTCCAGGAGTTTCAGTCGCTGCAACACCACAGACGACTCTACCAACTTCCTTCACTTCTCCGTTCAGCAGTACACTGAGTCAGCCCTTTTCGTTGAGGCTCGACAGAAACAACTTCCCTCTATGGAAGACTATGGTGTTCACCATCATAAGGGGACACAGACTTGAAGGCTACATTAATGGACAAAAGCCCTGCCCAGATCAGTTCATCACCACAGGTATACCAAACTCTACTAAATCTCAAGTTTCGGTTAATCCTGATTATGAGAACTGGCTTGTTCATGACCAGTTATTGATGGGATGGCTTTATGGTTCCATGACCGAGGGTATAGCCTCAGAGGTCATGGGATGCCAATCTGCATCTAGCCTATGGGCTGCTCTTGAAGAGCTTTATGGGGCTCATTCAAGGGCTCACATGGATGAACTTCAGACCAAGTTGCAGACCGTGAGAAAAGGTTCTGCATCTATGGCTGATTACCTGAAACAAAAGCGCATGTGGGCCGATTCACTTGCACTGGCAGGGGAACCATACCCAGAAAAACTCTTGGTTTCTAATGTTCTTGGTGGTTTGGATGTAGAGTTTCTCTCAATTGTTGTGCAGATTGAAGCCAAGCCTCAAATATCATGGCAAGAGCTGCAAAACACCCTAATCGGCTTTGATAGTAGACTCGAGAGGCTCACGGGTCTCTCAAACTCGAACAAACTCAATCATACACTTGGAGGGCCCTCAGCTAATTATGCTCAGAAACCTGCTCATAACAATGGTCCTCGGTACAAAAACTCACCTCATCCAGGAGCAAGAGGAAGAGGTAGTCAGAGAGGTCGAGGCAGGTCAGGCCGGTTTGGAGGGGGGCCAAAACTAACGTGCCAGGTGTGTAGAAAATACGGCCATTCAGCTGCGATTTGCTATAATCGATATGATGAGAATTTTATGGGACAACAACCATCTACCAGCCGAACCAAATCTGGACAAACAATTCAATGCTCTCATTGCCACTCCTCAGACTTTGAATGATGAAACTTGGTACGCCAATAGTGGTGCGAGCAACCACCTTACATCCGATGAGGGACAAATGAACTCCAAAACTCAATATGGTGGTAAGGAAAAGATAACCATTGGTGATGGTAATCAACTAAACATTTCTCATGTTGGTACTGGTTTACTCAAAGCTAATGCATCTAGATCTTTATTTCTTAAAGATATGCTTCTTGTTCCATCTATCTCTAAGAACCTTATCAGTGTATCAAAACTTACTAGAGATAACAATGTGTCGATTGAATTCTTTCCCACTTTTTGTTGTGTGAAGGACCAGGTGACAAAGAGGGTGGTTCTACAAGGGGTGCTTAAAGACGGCCTATACCACCTGACTACTACAAAGACCAATCTCAATACCAACCATGTTAGTCATAGTCAACCGTTCTCCTTTACAGCAGCCACTAATATCGAGTCAAATAACAGTAGTGTATCTCCTTCTATGTCCGATCTATGGCATAGAAGGCTTGGTCATCCATCTAAAGTTGTCTTGAGTCAAGTTATGAAGTCTAGTAATGTAAAACCTGCTATGAATGAAAGTGTTTTATTTTGTGATGCTTGTCAATTTGGGAAGTCACATGCTTTACCCTTTAAAAGCTCTAATTCTAGAGCCTCCACTGTCCTCGAATTGATACACACTGACCTATGAGGGCCTGCCCCTATTGCTTCACACACTAACTTCAAGTTTTACATTCACTTCATAGATGATTATAGTAGGCACACTTGGCTCTATCCACTTAAACACAAATCTGATGCTCTTGCTGCATTCAAACATTTCAAAGTGTTGGTTGAAAATCAATTTGACAAGAAAATTAAAGCCATAAGATCCGACTGGGGTGGTGAATATGATGCCTTCTCGGACTTAGTTACTGAAAATGGCATTGTTTTTCAACACTCTTGTCCTCACACCTCGGCTCAAAATGGTAGAGCCGAGAGGAAACATAGACACATAGTCGAGATGGGCCTAACTCTCCTTGCACAAGCACATATGCCATTAAAGTATTGGTCAGATGCTTTCTTCACAGCTGTATACTTGATAAATAGACTCCCAACAACTGTTTTGGCAGGGAAATCACCATATGAAATTTTGTTTGATAAAATTCCTGATTACAAGTTTCTTAAGGTGTTTGGGGTTGCATGTTTTCCGTGTCTAAGAACATATCAAACACACAAATTCGAGTTTCATTCGGTCAAGTGTGTGAATTTGGGATATAGTGAAACATACAAAAATTACAAGTGTTTGAGTCCACACGGTAGAATATACATTTCTAGACATGTTATATTTAATGAAAACGAGTTCCCTTTCAAGGAAGGGTTCTTGAATAACTACCAGAAAGAAAACATAGTCACCCTTCCAACACCACAGTCTTGGTATGTACTGCCCTTTGTGTCACCAACAACAGCCCCATACACCACTTCTCAGTCACAACAGCCAGCACCTTCAGTAGAACCATCCTCTCCCGTCACTGCGGCAACACCAGAAGAGAGAAATGTTCGAGACATTGAGCCTGGTTCACCAGTTTCTAACTCACCAGATGTTACTGTTAGTGTTACTAATGAGCAGGTACAGCCGTTGGTTGAAAATTTGCCTCTAACTCGTCCAACACCTCCACGGCATCCCATGATAACCAGGGCTCGTGCTGGTATCTTCAAGCCGAAAGTGTATCTTGGACAAACAAAGTTTGATTTATCTCTGCATGAACCTTATTCGGTTGATGACGCACTCAAGCACAGTGGGTGGAACAAGGCTATGAGTGTGGAAATTGTTGCTCTTCTCAAGAATGGAACTTGGGTTCTCGTACCACCTGATGAAGCTCACTCCGTTGTTGGCTGCAAGTGGGTGTTCAAGATCAAATATAACGCTGATGGTAGCTTCCAAAAATTCAAGGCGAGACTTGTAGCAAAGGGCTTCCACCAGCGGCCAGGGGTGGATTTCAAAGAGACCTTCAGTCCGGTCATTAAGGCTTCGACAGTTCGAGTTGTTTTAACACTGGCAGTGACAAAAGGATGGGAGATAAGGCAAATTGATATCAATAACGCCTTCCTTAATGGCATTCTTGAGGAGGATGTTTTTATGACACAACCCCCGGGTTTCGAAGACCCTTCAAAACCAGGCTTTGTGTGTAAACTGAAGAAGTCGATTTATGGCTTGAGACAAGCGCCAAGATCCTGGTATGATCAGTTAAAGAAAACGCTCATCGATTGGGGTTTCAGCAACTCTAAAGCAGATTCATCTTTGTTTATGCTACAACACCCCAAATATGTCCTCATGGTGTTGGTGTATGTCGATGACATAATAATAACTGGGAGTTGTGGCAGGGAAATAAATGCCTTTATTTCTAAACTAGACAAGAGTTTTGCATTGAAAGATTTGGGGCCCTTGAATTATTTTCTCGGAATAGAAGTTTTCAGAGACAACACTGGTATTTACTTGTCTCAAGCAAAGTATATATCAGAACTCTTGCAGAAACACAATATGATGAATGTGAAGCCGTGTCCTACTCCTATGACAGCAGGGAAGCCACTGTCCATAAGCGATGGTGAGTTGCTGAACGATCCTTTTATGTACAGAAGCTTGATTGGGGCATTGCAATACTTAAGTCACACCAGACCAGACATCTCTTACTCTGTTAATAAGCTTAGCCAGTTCTTAAAAGGACCTACAACTACTCACTGGAATGCAGCCAAGAGAATAATGCGATATTTGAAAGGGTCAACACATCTCGGTCTGCATATTACACCAAGTGATCACCTTAATCTCATAGGCTTCTCTGATGCAGATTGGGACTGCTGCCCCTATGATAGGAAATCAGTAGGAGGATACTGTGTCTTCTTTGGTGAAACCTTAGTGTCCTGGTCTTCGAAGAAACAAAGTGTCGTTGCAAGGTCAAGCACAGAGTTTGAATACAGAGCCCTGGCACATCTTGCCACTGAAATTGCTTGGTTACAGGAGCTGTTAAAAGAGATGAAGTTCAAAGTGTTCGAAAAATCGGTTGTGTGGTGTGACAATATGGGTGCAAGTGCACTCGCCTCAAACCCTGTGTACCATGCAAGAACGAAACACATTGAGATTGATGTTCATTTTATAAGAGACAAAATTCTACAGAACAAGCTTGAGATCAGATTCATACCATCCCACGATCAAATAGCCGATTGCTTAACAAAAGGGCTGACACACTCCAGATTTCAATTCCTTACGAGCAAGCTTGGTCTGATGGAATCACCTCTGTGCTTGAGGGGTGGTGTAAAAAGAAATTGAACATATGCAGGGACCTTTTTGTAATTCTCCTCAGTGATGATCTGTCAGCTTCCTCATTCCTTGGAGAGGGAATATTCCTCCTCTATGTTTTTCCTAAAAATGCCGTTGTAATTAAATCCTTGTGATTCTCCTTTTGTAACAAACTAATGTCGTGTCAAGAGCTGATTTGCTCTTGTGGATTCTGTATTGATTGCCTTTTCATTATAAATACAAAACCTCTGCCTCAGCTACGATTGAGCTGAGTTTTTCAAATTAATCTTGTTACTATCAAAACTTCACTGACCATGTTTAATGCAAAAAGAATAGGATAGATTTAGATTACCAATACATTCATCTTCTTCAATGAGATGCTTTCTTGGCAGAACTAGAGTAGCAGAGATGAAGGCAGAAAGATCATGGTGCCATAACAAAAAGTTTTAATTATCCAATTTGGCCAAGAGCTTGTGTGAGAAGATGATCTAAGCTGATGGAGCAATTACAGTCCCCTGAAATGGAGCTACCATTGAATAAACAAAGATCGACTAATCGAAATAGAACAGAACGATAAATCAGCAAGATCGAGATGAAAAATACTTCAATTAAAGCAAGAATGGTCAGAAAGAAAGAGAAACTCTGATACCATGTTAAACAAATGAAATGGGAATGAATTAAATTGACTTCATTAGTTTAGAGTGAGCTATTATAATAGTGTATTTATAGTAGAAATTAGTTACAAAATTAGTTAGAGTTAGTTGCAACAAGTTAGTTGATTGGGCTGAATACAATAGTTAAAACTAACTCCAACTAACTGAAAGTATCTGTAAACTGTTGCTCATTAACAATTAATTATAACAAAAATATTTAAATATGGAGTACGAGTTTGAGCACGTATGAAAAATGGGCCCATTTATTTAAGAAAAATTGGTAGATCCGAGTGAAGCACATTACAAATTTAAGCATGACATGAAAATACCAGGCCTATAGAATATGTCAAGCTTACCTTATAAAATTATTGGCACAACACAATACGTACTATATTTTTTTATGGTCCAGCACAACACGACACGACTCGATCCATATTTTTGCAAGCTAGCTTTTCAAAATATGGGTCAGCTAGGATGTTACACATGTATTTGCATCACCGCTCACAAAGTTCTAACTACACAACAAGTTAATCATATGCTCTCTATTAATAGAGTTGTCACTCTCATTAAAATATAGATGAGAACCATAAAACCTTAGATGTTACTAATGTTAAATTGGATGTTTATGGACTTCAATGAGTGATTTTTAAATTATGAGAGTTGTTAGAATGAACACAACATTTATAAAAACGTTCAAAAACACATGCTAAAAATTTGGCATGGCGCAATCGTACCTACTCTTGCTACCTTTAACTTTTCACCATTTACAATTTTAATTGGAAAAGTGTCACACTTGAATTTGTACCACTTATTTACACTATAAATCATACAATTAAATCTCTTGTCAACTATATTTTAAACAGTTATCCTTTAATCACATTCACTTACATTTGCTAATTTAATTTACTAATTTAAGACTAAGTATTAAGAAGAGGAGAGTTACAATGTTTGCAATACTAATTATTATCTTTTGAATGATTCACAACTAGGGATGCACACGGGGCGGGGAGTGCTCCCCTCGTCCCCATTCTCGTTAAGAATTTTAATCTCCATCATCGCTTATTCTCCATTGCAGATGGGGCGGAGAATCTCCTTATGGGGGCGGTAACGGGACGGGGAATCCCCTAATAGAAAAATAAAGTTTATAATAAAAATTTTAATAAATAAAAATATTAAACTACATAAAAATTAAAATATTATACATTAATAATTATTCAATAAAAAAATTATTATCCAAAACACAACTTAAAATTCATAAAAAAGTACTCATATATTAAAAAAATGCAAACATAAATTATAAATTATAAAATATTACTAGAAATATAAGATAAAATACTAAACGGGTCCCCGTCGATGCGGGAAGTGTGATTCTCGTCCCCGCCCCGTTTAATATTCGGGGACAAAAAGTAATCTCCATCCCCACTCCGTTTCCCATTTAAACAGGGAATCTCCACCCCGGGCGGGTCCCCGCAGGACTATTCCCGTAGAGAAAATGTGAATCCATACACAACTGTTTTTCTATAATTAATATTCAATTCAAGCTATGTAACTTTTTATTGCATATTACTTTTTGACAAAACTATCAATGTGTCACACAATTATTTTTCACAGCCTTATCTAATCAAATATTTTATTAATTTGATATTATAGTTTTCTTTTTTTTTTTTTTACTTTTATTTTCTCCTTCGTTTCAAAGATGTAATGGTAATTACGATTTTATGAACAAACAATATCCACATGACATTGAATTTCAGGAAAAAGAAAAAAAAACAGTAAAACTTAAAGAGTAAAATATTATTCAATTAAAAAATGTCTCGAAGCAACGCCTAATCATTCACACCTCCAAAATTATGATTGAGGCTAGAAACATTAATTTATTCAATAATTTGTCCACACCAAAATGACATACCAATTATTTTAATCTTCATACTAATTTTCAAAGCGATATTTAAATATGATGATGATCATATATATAGTTATTATATATATGATCAAATCTTCTTAGGTGTATAAAATTAAAATCACAAATACTTTACCACTCCAACAAAGAATCTTTTTTATTGGACCAACTAAAGGGTCCCATTACATATTTTTGGAAGTATCTTTTAACATTTATATTTATTTTTATTTAATTTTCTTTTTTTTTTAATTGGTAAGTTAATCTTGTCTTGACACATATAGTTGCACTATGGAAAATGATCAAACCCATCAATTTTTGTCGATATAGTAATAAATAAAAATTGTACAACGTGTTTAATGTTAGAATCAACTAAATTTTTGTGCTTATCGAATAATTGCTTATAGAAAATTATTTAAATTGTATATGTATTATGTTTCTATGATTATTTAAGGTCTAATTACCTAGATAATTAACTTTATTTGAGTGTTTCTTTTTTCTTGATAATGTAACATTAATTTGATTGAAAAATATCATCATGTTTCATTTGATTGATTTCTTCTCCACATAAATAAATGACATTAATTGAAGATTTCCTTTTATTTCGTATTTTGATTTTTTTTTTACTTATAATTTTTCCATGTCATAATATTATTAAATGGTTGATTCATATTAATTTACTAGGTTATTTTATTTTTTTTTAAAAAAATTAATATTTAAAGTTTTAAAAATTTAAGAAAAATAAATATAAAATTTAAGAATATTAAAATTAAACATGCTAATATTAAAAATAATAATATTACAAATAATATATTAATATTTATAGATTTATATTTGTGGTGATAGACATAGCTTAGTAGTTTGTCACTTCTACTCACAAAGAGGAAGTCCATGTTCGAATCCCCCTCCCCGAAGTAAATAAAAATATTTATATGTATTTAAATGAATTTAAAATTAGTATAAGTTCAATCAATCTAAACAAATAATATTAATATTTGTATATATATTTAAATTAATTTAAAATAAATAATATTAATATCATATATATTTATAAAACTAACTCTATTAACACTATTAAATTTAACGAAATATTCTTATATTTTTAAAATAATCTATTAAACCAACAAAAATTATTAAATAGTTACATTTTATATATAAAGATGTTTATTAATTTTTCTTTTAACTAATGGAATGAAAATCTTATTAAAAGTTTTAGAATTTTACTAGCCCCTTTTCAATTTTTTATTGCAGTGATTGATGGTTATTTTTATTATTATGGTTATTATAATTATATAAATACTATATTAATTGTAATTTTAATAAGTAATTATTATATTTATTTTGCTAACTGTAATTAATTATATAAAATTTCTCAAATTTTTTTATAAGTATAATTTGAGTTATGTTATAAATATTAATAATTATGTGGATGTCCAAATTTTTTATTTATTACCATTAATTGTAATCAACATTTCTCTTTTCTTAGTTTCCTTTTTCTTAGTTTCTTAATATTTGACTCTTGTATTTGTATAAATAGAGGTTCACCCCATTAGAATAAACAATTGAGAAATTCTCATTCACTTTCTCTTTCTCTCTTCATCTTCTTCTTCTTTCTTTTCATCTACTTTATATTATTTTATAACACGTTATCAGCACGTGTCTCTGCCTAAGCTTCAAGCATGAGTCTCTACCCAAGCTTCAAGCATGAGTCTCTGCCTAAGCCCCAATGTAAGTATTTTGTTAAAGTTGTTGAATTGTTTCAAGGTTACGATACACTAAATATATATTTATATATATACTTATCTGACTGAAACAATTTCAAGAATCCTTTGTTTTCTTTTTTTTTTATCTATATATCTATATATTATATATGTATGTATATGTTTTTATATGTTTATTATTGATTTCATATATATATATTATGTTCTTATTATTCATAATATTTACAATATATGTGTGTCTATGATATAGTAGAGAAAATATATGAATTATACATATATCCTGAAGATTATGCGTCCTCAATAAAATCTTGCATATATCCTGAAGATTATGTAAACGTAATATTTATTATATAGTTGATGGATATATAATGAAAGAGATGAATTCATATTTATATATATGTTCTTGTATTCTTTGAGGACAATGAAAAGTAATTTAATATTGATATAGATTTTGACAAACATTTCTTGAAGTAAATGTTTTATATTTGTCGAAAAAAATGATTGTATTTATGTGAATACAACTAAAGAATCATTAAAAATGATTATTATTGATGCAATTTTATAGTGGGTTTTGAATACCCAAAAAGAATGTTAAGAAAATTGTATTGAAACATCAAAGTTTAAGAATAACAATGAGCATGACTAATGTTATTTAAATACATGAGGCATGTATTTATTGTTCATCATTCAGGGAATGATACGAATTGAATTCAATTACTTTTAAAGATTGTTCGTATTCTATAAATTAGTCATGATATTATACATTGTTATTACTTGAAATGTTAGAAATTATTGCATGTGACATATATTAAAGATCAAATTTTGGATACATCTTGGAGACTATGCAAAAACTGTATTCATATAATCTTTGAAATATCGTAAAAAAAATTGTTGAATAATTTCTTATATTTTTATGGATGAACAAGTAATAAATTTTTAAGAAATTTACAATAATGTTCTACTTGTTCAATGTCATTCCCCGAAGTGAATGTAATGATTTTAAATAATTGATGGCATTATTTACTACTCAAATATTTCCAGAAGGAAGTGGAAACAACCAAAAGATGAAACACCACACACAATCAAAGTGCATGAAATCTATATATCATGTGTGGAATTGAATAATAGTAATCGCGTATCTGTAGTACGGACACACTTATAATCAAGATAAAAGTATATTTGATTATTGAATAGAATGTGAATTGTACAAATTTATTGTACATTTAGAATATTTAAATATCATTCTATGAAGAGAATGAATAGACATGAAATTCTATTTCAAAGAATATAGATTTCACATATATTGGTAATGCCATAAGCAAATTAATATATACATATTTTATTATTTCTTGAAATCAATAGTTTCAAACTATTGTTGGTACAAGATATATATATGCAGTTACTATTTAGTTCAGTTTGCATATTTCCAGAAGTGAATATATAACTTACTAATATTTGTTAGTGATCTAATATAATCAAAGTGATAAAGAATCACAAAATGATTATTTGAAAAATATCCTGAAGAAGTCTTACATACAATTGCTACTTGGAGTAGTAAAATATATTTGTATGTACCTAGATGTAAAATTTTTATCTAGTTATGAAAGTAATAAGAAATAACTTATTATATGTACTGGTTGTACATTTAAATATATAATATATCAAGTCATGATAATTAGACTGATGAATAGTCTATTAATAAATTAGTCGACTTGTTAAAAAGATACCAGGAAAAATGAATGATATATTATGGTTATATCTATTTGACAATTACAATAACATGATGAAGTTGTCATGTATCTTTTAAATTATACACATCATTGAATTGATGATAGTGATTCCTCAAGAAATATAAAGTTTGATAAACATAATAGTGACTCTTGAAGAGTGTATATGTTTTGAAAAATAATATAATTATATTATTCGTGTATATAAAAATGAAACTTGTAATGATTATGTTGTAATGAATTTACATTACCTTTTGAAAGTTTCATTGAAATACAAATTATAGTGAACCTGAAGTTCATGAATTGAATTATTTTGATATGATCAATCATATGCAATAAATTATCAAAGAATTTGACTAAATTTTGTTGAAGAACCAGAAGATTATTCTCATTGTTAATTTATAAGGCTCAAAAGAAGAATGTGCATATATTTGCACATAAAAAAATATTTAAATTATATTTTTTTAACAATCTTGAGCCATTGTTAGATTTTTATTGCATAGTTTCTTATCGATGTGATAAGATTATATGATCATGCATTTACAAAATGTGTAAATTTATGTATTTCTAATTATACACGTATGACTCATTCTTAGAAATGAATTAAGTTTATAAGGATTGAACTTGAAACTGAAGTTTATTTAACAGGAAGTTTAATGTCATATAGTATATATGAGTTTAAATAAATATTGATTCATTGTGATATATTGAAATCCCTACAGATATATTAATATTATTAGATATCATAATTTTTAAAAATTTTCTCGATCAGGGGGAGAGAAGCAGTTGGGATCGATGATAATTTTTGAAAAATGATCCTTACACAAAGTATATAAGAACAATATAGTTTAAAATGATATATACCAACTGCAAATCAATATTATTCAAAGTTGAGTTACAATGAGTTGAAAACGCCTGAAGCGTAAATGAACAATATAGAAATTATTAATAAATGTTCATTTGATTTATCTTGAAGTTGTTAAATCTAGAGGTACTCATAGAGATACCTTAACGTTATAAAGTATTGATGATTAAAATGATGACCGTGATGAAAACGGTACTTGAAGAGACTCCCAAGAGAAGTTAGACATAACACATTTGATTATAATTGAATCCCTGAAGTGATTCTATATAGGTACCTATAAATGATAAACATATTTAAAAAATATGTAATTTAAAGAAATCTCTATAAGTTATGTCAATATGGGAGGAAATTATCATATAATGAAATTTTTGTCCACAATAGATATTGAATGTTTGCATATGCAATAAACTAACATGAGATAGCAAAGGATCATGGTATTAGATTTGTCGAGAATTATCGACCTACATTTTGATTTTTGGCCAAAATATTATGACGCAGTCCAGACAAGTTTACTCGCATAAAGTGAAGTAAGACCTGTAGGGTGTGCAAATAAATATTTCTAATGAAAAATTTGCATATATGTATTTGTACATAATGAATTGTTGTACAAAGTTCGCATAGACATGAGATTGATTGAAGTAATGCTTAAATATTGAGAAAATATAATCATGATTTGATTGTAGCCTGAAATATATTTTATGAGAGTTTATAAGCGTCACATAAATGTTGCAACAAAAGGTTATTTATTTGGAGCTCCTAATATAGTGAGAATTTGAAATAAGCCTTATCTAAAAATTCTAGAGGAATTTAATACATGTCTTAAGTGATATAAATTCAAAGTCGCGCGCATTGTATGACAAAGATCTTTGTATGAAATAAAGACATGTAAGTAAATTATTGTTTGAATAATACGTATGGTTGTCTGTGCAGTATAAATTCGTAAATTATACGTTGTGATAGACTCTTGAAGAGTTTTTGATTAATTGAAGAAAAAACTTTTATTTCTTTTGTATATTGAGAAATATTTAATGTATAAAGTTTGTTCATTAGTATTGATGTTAGAAGTACTTCATATGTATCAAGAATTATAGATATATGATCATTTGATATGGAAATTAAGATCATACAACAAGATGGAACAAATATATGGTCTTGGAGTACCATCATTGTCACAAATAAAAATTTATATTATCATTAATGTGTTATGTTCATATCTACTTGAAATTTTAAATTTTAGTATGAACAAAGTTGTGTATACACATGAATGATACAATTAGTTGGATAAAGACTAATGTTCCACGAACCCCTCGTCTATAATTTAGAAGTCCATACATACTCTAGAAGAGTTATAGAAAATGTATGATCAAAGATTGTATATGATGATATTTTAAAAGTGATAACAATAATCTTATGAGATATATTATCACCAAAAGATTTATGGATCATATGTGCATGAGGGGGAGACATATTTATGTTGTACTCTTTTTCCCTTAGTTCAGGTTTTGTCCCACTGGATTTTTCTAGCAAGGTTTTTGACGAGGCAACTTGCAAATAGTTATGAATATGAAATATATATTGTACTCTTTTTTCATTAGCTTAGATTTTATCCCACTGGGTTTTTCTGGCAAGGTTTTTAACGAGGCAACTATAAATCATGTTAACATATGTGACAATCAGTAGTCCTGTGATCCGTAAGGGGAAGGGGTAAGCTGTGCAATCCCACACCGCCTGGGGAAGGTCAAGTGGGATGATTCTGAGATTGTGTAGGTATAGGACTACACAGTTGAAGAGGGCTTAAATGGATTGATTGGCACTACCTATATCAACAAGGTGCATCTTGTTTTTCGGTAGCCCATCTCGAAAGAGCTCTAGAGTTAAGCGTCCTTGGCGTGGAGCAATTTTAGGATTGGTGACCTCCTGGGAAGTTTTCCCAGGAAGCGTGAGAGTGAGGACAAAGCACGCTGGAAACACTCGTGTTGGTCTGTAGGGCCAGTCGTCAGTGCATGAAGCAACTAAAGTGACGTACTCGTGTATAAGAGCCATTCATTCCGTGGGTGTAAGGGCCCAATGGAGGCTTGAAGCGGGGACGTTACAACATACTTGCATTTTATGAAGCAAGTAGAAAATGTGTGTGAGTGAGATCATTGACATAGCATATTCGGGAAACATATGGATTGCACTCAATAAAGAAGTATCAACCCAAGAAATTCTCTATGGATAATACTGCTTGCATCGTTCAACTAAAAGGAAGGTACATTGAAGGAGATAGAGTTAGAACACATTTCACCAAATTCTTCTTTATACGCTTCAAGAAAATGCATATTGGTGTTCAACATATTCAATCAAGTGTCAATCTTGCAAACTTATTCACAAAGTTATTACCAACGTCAACATTTGAGAAGACGGCATACAAGATCAAAATTCGTCGATTAGAAGATCTCCACGAATGCCTAAATGAGGGGGAGTTAGTTTACACTATATTCTTTTTCTTTTGATCAAGTTTTTAGCAAGATTTTTAATAAGACAATTATTATGGGAATCCAAGGGGGAGTGTTATAAATATTAATAATTATGTGGATGTCCAAATCTTTTATTTATTATCATTAAATGTAATCAACATTCCTCTTTTCTTAGTTTCCATTTTTCTTAGTTTCTTAATATTTGACTCTTGTATTTGTATAAATTGGGGTCCACCCCATTAGATTAAACAACTGAGAAATTCTCATTCACTTTCTCTTTCTCTCTTCATCTTCTTCTTCTTTCTTTTCATCTACTTTATATTATTTTATAACAAGTTATTTTTCATAATATAATTTATATTATTTTTTGAGTTTTCTTCAATAATTGTCTGTTTTTATTCTGGTAGAGGTGAATTTTTCAATTGGAAGTTACAGAGTCATCAAAAATAAGTTTAATTGACTAAAACTTTGAGCTACCTTGTTTTATAGTTAAATATTTTAACTTTTTCATTATTAATTTTAATGTGCTAATTCTCACTTTGCATTGACATTTTGTGGTTGTAGGTGTTTTATTGTTTAATTTTTTCTGCCTTAGAATAGATATTCAAAAGTTAGACTAAATATTTTAGTTTGGATAAATGGTGATACTATTTTATTTAAGAATTTTTTAAAAATAAATTTTCTCATTAAATTTATTTCTGGTGAGAAAAGGAAATAGTTGAGAAATTATTCTTTTATAAGATTTCTTAGCATTTTGTTTGTTTAGAGTGCTAATAAATTTTTGACTTTATGTATTTCTTTTGTAGGTTTACTTAAATTGTTCATTTAGACTGAGTGCTTGTTTTAGGATGGTCTCAAGTAGTTTTGTTCAAATTTTAAAGATAACTTTATTTTATATAAATCATTTTGTTTTATACCGATTTATATTCTAACTTTATATAATTAACTTGTTGGCTGAATATCTCTCGATGTAAACATTTATTTTTTATGATTCAAATCACTCTATATAAAAAACAAAAAATTAATAATAATTTATCAATTTTATTAGCATGTATAGTTAGTTATTAGCTTTCTTTTATTTTAAGCTTTTGTTCATGTATTATCAATTTTGGCTGTTTCAAGAATTTTTATAAACATTTATAAATAACAATTTATTATTCACTCATTCATTATGGTGTTGAACTTTTCTCTAGTACATTTTCATCCTCTCTTAATTATTATTGACACACTTATCATTAATATATATATTTTTTAAAGATAAAATAAAATATAGATAAGACTCAATGCCAAATACTAATAAACTATTGGAGCAAAAAGACAATTAAAAAAGAGATAGCTAAACCCAATCTTTGTTTATTGTTTGGAGTTCAAAATATAATAGAAAAATTGTGTGATGGAGCCAAAAATAATACTCTTTGAAAATAAATATTTTCCACGTCCCACCAAATGAATCCCATTTCAGTAACAGTTACGAACACTCATGTATGTTATGATTATTGTTCCTTCGATTCATGATGACAAAAATCAAAAAGAGAATCAAAGATGAAGATGAACGAAGGAAAGAAAAGACAAAGAGAATGTAGAAGAAAGAAAATCAAAGAGAGTCATTCTATTATTGTTCAATTATTATAGAGTACAAAGTGATATATATATATCACTTGAGAGAAATAAAGGCCAAACAGAATAACTCAAAAACCAGTAAATGAGAGCGATGCAATAACAAAAATAACAAACAATAACAGACCAACTAACGACTCCCTAATACCTCTCTACAAACTCATAACTGGAAGGATTGGAAATTGTGAGTTTGGTTCGAAACCGAGGGAAATTTTGGCTAGAGATTGATTTGGTGAGGCCATCAGCAAGCTGATCAGGAGAAGGCACATGTTTAACTTCGACTTGGTGACGTAGAACTTTTTCTCTCACAAAGCTGATCAAGAGCAGGTACGGGATTTGTAGCAAGAAGAACGGTGCTAAGGTAAGGTTGTCACACTAGACAACATGGGTCTTTGATTGAGAGAGATGAAGTTCAGTGAATAATGATTGCAGCCATGTAAGTTTGGAGACAACATTGGCCAAGCTACGGTATTCTTCTTTTGTGCTAGACCTCGAAATGGTTTTTGCTTTTTGCACTGCCATGTGATTAAATTTCCACCAAGAAAAATGAAAAATCCTGATGTAGAAGGCCTATCATCGGGATCGGATGCCCAATCAGCATTACAAAATGCAATAAGATCTGTCGATTTTGTTCCGTGTAGATGCAATTCGTGATCAATTGTACCACTTAGATACCTGAGAATTCGTTTGACAGCCTGCCAATGTGACTGAAGAGGATTCTTCATAAATTGACAGACTTTGTTTATACTAAAGGCCAACTCAAGTCGAGTGATTAATAGGTATTGCAATGGTCCAAAAATAGATCTATATAACTGTGGGTCATCAAATGGTTCATGACCATAAGCTGAAAGTTTTAAACCTGTAACCATAGGTGTGGGGAAGGGTTTTGCTTCAATAATTTTCGCCTTGGACAATAGATCTTTGATGTATTTTGCTTGTAAAAAGTGAAGCCCAGCTGGTGTGGTTTGAACTTCAATACCAAGAAAATAACTTAGATTTCCAAGATCCTTAAGAGAGAACTTGGAATTCAGCAAGCTGATAGTGTTGGCAATGACTTGGGAATTGCTACCTGTGATGACAATGTCATCAACATATACCAATATCACGGTTGTGGAAGATGTTGTGTGTTGAATGAACAAAGACCTATCTAATTTGGATGAGGAAAATCCAAGATCAGTGAGGTGTTCAATTTCTCAAACCAGGCCCGAGGGGCTTGTTTGAGGCCATACAAGGCTTTGTTGAGTTTGCACACTAAATGGGGAGCATCGGGCAAGACAAAACTAGGTGGTTGTGTCATATACACCTACTCTTATAAATCACCATTGAGAAACGCATTATTGACATCTAGTTGTTTGATATCCCAACCATTTGAGAGAGCCAAAGATAGAACAACTCGAATTGTAACCGGTTTGACCACTAGGCTGAAAGTTTCAGTGAAGTCAAACCCAGGTTGTTGATGAAAACCTTTTGCAACAACCCTTGCTTTGAGTGTGGACACATTACCATCAAGATTCTCTTTAATCCTATAAACCCATTTGCACCCAATAGCCTCTCTTCCAGGAGGCAGAACCACATTAGTCCAAGTCTTATTCTTCTTGAGAGCACACATTTTAGTGGACATGGCTCCATTCCATTGTTCACTTTGCATGGCTTGCTTCACACTTGTTGGTTCTTTTAGAGCCAAATATGCTTTTGGCTTTCTAATTCCTAACTTGGAACGGGTCTGCATGCTATGAGAGTTTGTAACAGCTTGGACATTAGTATTTGTGGCAGCAGGTAATGTAGCATTAGGAGCTGGAGCATTAGCAACAGAAACATTGTTCTCATAAGGCACAGAAGCATTGTTTTCATTAGTGACTACTATAGAACTGTGAGTAGTTGTAATTTCAACAGGTCTTAGAGATGAAGAGGAGGCTATAGGAGCAGTGTCTATGTTCGATGCTCCAGGTATATGCATTTGAGAAACCTAAGATGCAGTAGCAGGTGCTGTTGTGGGGATAGCAGATGCTTCACAGGTTGTTGCTGGGATTATTTGTGGTGCCTGCACAGGGTTAGAAAAGCTAGAGACAACATGTGTATGAGGCAAAATTGATGCAATATGTGGTGCTAAACCAGATGAGGAGGTTTGAATTGTTGGAATATTAGTAGATGTGTAAAATGAGGCTACTATTTCTAGTGTGATAGGTGATTGCTGATGTGAAGCATATAGAAATTAAGATTCATTAAAGATAACATCTCTTGAGATGTACACACGGCCAGAGGGATCAAGACACTTATAACCTTTGTGGTGAATGCTATATCCAATAAAAGTGCATTGAGTAGATCTAAATTGCATTTTGTGTTTATTGTAGGGTCTTATATTGGGATAGCAAGAACAACCAAAGGTTTTTAGGCTAGTGTAATCAGGTGGGATGTGAAATAAAGTTTCAATGGGTGATTTGTTATTTAGAACAGGTGTGGGAAGTCTATTGTGGATATAGACAGCTGTTCTAAAACCCTCATCCCAAAATTTTAAGGGCATTGATGCTTGGGCAAGAAGAGTGAGTCCATTTTCAACTATATGTCTATGTTTGCGCTCAGCTAGACCATTTTGCTCATGAGTAGTGGGACATGGGTGTCTATGAATGATACTAGCCTTTTTTAATGTGTTTGTGAATGACTCATACTCACCCCCCAATCGGTTTGTAGGACTTTTATTTTGTTGCCAAGTTGTAACTCAGCTTCAGCTTTAAAATGCTAAAATGTTTTTAATGCTTCATCTTTGGTTTTAAGCATGTATATCCAAGTAAATCTAGAATATACATCAACAAAATAGATATAATACTTATGACCATTAAGAGAAGGGGTGTGAGAAGGACCCCAAAGATTAGAGACAACCAATTACAGTGGGACAATATATGTAGTGCTAGAAGTCTTAGGAAAGGGAAACTTGTGTATTTTTCACAAACAACATGCTTCACAAACAGAAATGATGACTTTATTTGGACAATTTATATTACATGACTGAAGCATAGACTTGACCACTTTCCCAAAGGGGTGGCCAAGTCGATTGTGCCAAACATCAAAATGAGAAATACAAGCATTATTATCTGAAGTAATAGAACTGGTACAATGTGTAAGTTGACAAACGAAAGCAGTAAGAGTATGTGGAGATTAAACTTGTGGTTGTGGGAAGTTGCTATAGGCATCAGTAGGAAAATGAGAAGGCATCAAGTGTAGTTGAGAGGAGTTAAAGGAATATAGGCCATTTTGGTATGTTCTAGTCATCAAAACCTTGAGAAAAACCTGATCCTTAACAAAGCAAACATCAGGGTGAAATTCAAAAAATACACTGTTATCTCTAGCAAACCTAGAAACACTAATTAGGTTTTTGGTTATCTCTGGGAAATGAAGTACATTATTCAAAATAAGAGGAGAAGCATTATGAGTAGTAGGTAAAATAGTGGAATGACCAATATGCTTGATAGACAAACCTGTGCCATCACCTACGACCAGCTGGTCAGATCCTTCATATGGTGAATTAGAAGCTAGATTGTGGACATCGTGTGTACAATGATTTGTTGCCCCTAAATCTGATACCAATTGGTATCATTTTGTCCTGAAGTTTGAGCCAAATTTGCCTGAGGAGATGAGCAGGAGGGTTCGATTGGATTCCAGTGAAACTTTTATCGAACCTGTAAAAGCAATCCACAACAGTATGCCCAATCTTGAGGCATAATTGACATTGTGATCTGCTGAAAGAATTGCTTGATCTACCTTCTCTGTTAAAACCTCCTCGATTAACCTGAATGAAGTGAGGTAAAGAGTACTGTGGTATGCCATATCCACTTCCACTGGGGTGGTAAAATTGAGCACCACGATTGGATGGAGGCCCCCTTACTGTAGAAAACTGAGGAGAAAATGTTCCAAATTGCAGAGGGGGTCGTGAAGGGTAATTGATTTTGTTAAACCAATTATGGTAAGCAAGATTCACTTCCGGTGTTCAGTCTCAGAAGTGGCAAGATTGGCTATGAGTTCAGGTTCTTGATCCGTCTATTCAATTCTTGATTCAGATGCAAGCAATAAGGCCTCAATTTCTCCAACAAAGTACCCTTCAATTCGAGTGTTTGTTGATATGACAAAGGTATCATAGTTGCTGGGAAGTCCTTTGAATACTACTGCAATGTGATCACGATCATTAAGGACTTCCCCAACAGAGGCAAGGAGATCGACATGATGTTTTACTTTCAACAGATAATCATTAAGCGACAGTGTGCCTTTCTTCAAGTTCTGAAGCTTAGTTCTGAATTCAAGGATTTTGGATGAAACTTTTAGCGTTAAGTGTTTCTCCCAATTGGCCCAGATTTGACGAGTTGTGTGGCACCCAACCATTTGAGTGAGAAGGCTCTCAGTCATGGATGATAACAACCATGAGACTAGCAACTGATCTTGCACATCCCGGTCAAGATACTCAGGGTTGTAGGTTGAAGAAGCACGGTCGACATCACTAAGGGATTGAGGTGGAGGAGCTCCATCTTGAATGAATTTCAACAAATGATTTCCACGAATCGCAGCAAGAACCTGCTGTTTTCAAAGAAGAAAATTGTGATCATTTAATTTTACAGAAAGATTATGAGTAAAGTGAAAGGGGAGAACTCATCAGCATCGCGATTTTGACTTCTCTACAAACTGGGATGTGCATTTGTGGAATTTCCAAAGTTCAAAGGGTTGGCTCGGTTTAGAGCTGCAATAGTTTCCATATTCGCCATCAATGGTAGAAAAAGCTCTGATACCATGTTATGGTTATTGTTCCTTCGATTCATGATGACAAAGATCAAAGATGAAGATGAACAAAGGAAAGAAAAAATAGAGAGAATGTAGAAGAAAGAGAATCAAAGAGAGTCATTCTATTATCGTTCAATTATTACAGAGTACAAAGTGATATATATCACTTGAGAGAAAGAAAGGCCAAACAGAATAACTGGAAAACCAGTAAATGACAGCTCTGCAATAACAGAAATAACAAACAATAATAGACGAACTAACAACTCCCTGATACTGTACAAACCAGGCTTCTTATGATGCCACACCAAGTTATCACAAGAAGGCATATTATATCTTGGAATTAAAAAAATTAAATCAACTTCATCTAAGAAAAAGATGAGCCAATCAACTCTTTGTTCCACTCTCCATTATCATTCATTAAGAAATCCATTATGACATCTAAAGGTAAGGTAGGAGCAGACGAAATTTTATTACCAGTCACAGAAGAAAGCCAACGATCATTATACACAAATAAAGAAGTGTCCTCACTAATAAGACAACAAATTCCATCAAGGAACAACTCTTACCCCAAAGATTAGAATGCCAAATAAATGAGGACTTCTTATTAACATTTGCTTCAAGGAAAGAAATATTAGGGTAGAAGATGTCCTTCATATACTTACCCACCAAAGAGTTTGAGCTAAGCTCACTCTTACTCTAAATGGTCATTTTGTTTGGTAGCTTGGTGGTGCCCTTGATTCACCTCATTTAGACTGACAGTAATTGATCAATGATATTTCTTGGCACTCTTTTTCCCACTGAAGTTTTTTCCACTGAGTTACGTTGAACGTTTTAATGATGCCATATTTTTTAAAAAGAAAATGAATATTTTGACCTATATAAAATATGAGTTTTCTTGTTTATTTATTTTCTCTCTTCTCATAATTATAGTCTGATATAGTAAGATAATTTTAATTTCTTCTAACTGAAAAAAAGGTTAATTACCATTCCAAAAATATTTAGGCTAAAGTATAAGCTAAGTTGTTAGATGTGTTCGGAGAAAATATAAAATTCAAAAAGAAAGAATGATGGAAAACAATACTTTGAGTAAGATTATAGCACACCTCTCTTCTGTCTTTCATAACAACTTAACAATATAAAGGCAAACATAATCTATAGAAAAAGACTATTATTATCCCAAATTTGTTATAAGATGATGTACACAAGGTAACAAGTTGTAGATATGTTAAAACCTAGTCAGAGTATAGCCCCCAAACAGGCCGACCAGATCTTTCCTAAAGTTTAATTTATCCAAGTAAAGCTATCCTACAACTATTCTTGGAATGGAGCCAGTATCTCGTGATATGTCGTGCAACCGAACACATCATGCTGAATGTACTGTCTGTACAGATAAATACACTGGGAACAGATCTTCTCCATATTCTTTCCTTAACTGCTTCCACGAAACTAGAAACCAAAATCCCTATTCATTCGAGATTAACTCATCAGATCAAGATTTGTGGGATTGTGAGCATGGAGTCGATCCTTAAATGACTCCGCCAAAATAAGAAATTTGATTTATTGATCCTATTTTATACCTCTCCTCTACTACTCTTTGACGCTCTTAACTAGCGATTACTCTATAAAAATATTTGTACACTCACAAGAGCTATTAAGAAACGTCTCACTTGGTCGGACCTTGTGGTTTTAGTAATTTTCTCTAAGTAATACAACTGAAAGGGGAGTATGCTATTACCATTATACGGGAATGAACCTTTATACGTCTCGTGCGTTGTTTTATTTTACTATTTTTTACCATCAATTTATTATCATTCTTTTTGCTTTAATTGACTCCATGTCGTTGGCCAAAAGCGAAGTTAATATTTTGGTGCTTTCATTGAGAGCCTAAAATTCCAATTCGCTCTCATTTGATTTTTAATGCACTTCCAAATCAGCGACAATGGTTTTGACAAGGAGATCCTCGTCAACTGAACCAGGAGATCCTATATGTTGAAGGACCCTGGCATCTAAACACTGGCTGATCCAGGGGTTGACAACCCCAACACGCGGCTACCACCACAGGGCAATCCTTCCACTATTCCTGCCAATGTTGACCCAGGGCTACTGGGATCGCAACACCTGCCACTGGGATAATGCTTGGGGTCCAAGATACTGGGAATAGTAGTCAGGCATATGTTGGGAAAACTGGGCATGACACTAGTCATCCCTCTGAAGGAGAACCCCGAGTTGATCTGGGGGACAATTCTGAACTAGACACTGTGAGAGAAGTAGTAGGACAGGTCCAAGGACACACCAATGTTCTCGACCACAATTAGGAAGAAACGCGTGTTGTCATGAACAACGTGTTCGAAGAGCAGAGGCATGAATTCCAGAGATAAATGGATAGGCAATCTGAATTCATGTGGGCCCAGCAAGAGGAAATCAATCGTCGATCAAGAAAGGCTACCGACCTGATCAGGTGATTCCATCAATATATTAGGGGTAGGTACTAGAGAACTCACCACTTAGAAGAGATCCTAATCAGAAAAAGCATCTTACATCCTTACTGAAGGACAAGAGTACGACCCGGAGGAATGCCCAACTAATTTATGTTCAATCGCCTTAACATGACAAACCTTCTAACTCCATGCCCTAGAATTAAATTGTTAGCAACTCAATAGACGACCAAGTCTTACTTGGTCACTATCTTAGAAGGAATGATCAACCCAACTTCTGTCCCTAGCCTGAAGGGAGGAAAGAAGATGAACCTCCTCAGCCAGCTGGAAGATCTCGATGGCAGGTAGGTATATATAACCAAGATGGGTGAGTCCAAGTTTATAGTCAGTCTCAACATACCAGCCAACAATCTCAGAAAGACAAAACAAGGTCTCATAGTGGACTGTCATACACAAGCAAGAATGATAACAAGGATGATAGTGCGCTGCACAACTATTATCATCGTTATAACCATCGTACTCATGAAAAAAACTGGGAAAATCCTCCGAACGTTAACAATCTACCTAGGCCAGCTCGATCTACAAGCCAACCCTACAAAAGAGGTGCAGGCGACTCAGTTTTCTAATGTATGGGGCCCAAAACTAATCTTCGAGATGATTTGAATCGTAAGAGAGGAAATAGGGACGGACATTTTGTCCCTCCACCCAATAATCAGCCAATTAATGTGGAGAACTACATCCCACAAATCATAGATAACTACGTACCCATTGAAGCTCTAGTGGGTCAACTGGTGACACAGGCTGGTCAACAAGGAGGTCAAGTCGATCCAGCTATGCAAGCCCAACTGGATAAACTAAAGGGCCTTATATAGAGCCTGACCTACCCAAAGCTCACTAATCTAGAGCTAGACAGGTTAAGAGGTTCACCATTCTTTGCACGGATAAACACACTTCCACTCCTAACCAAGTTTAAGATGTCCACCGAGAAAAATTACACTCGAAAAGAAGACCCTCTATCCCAAATGAAAAAATACTTTAAGATCCAGACTAATTTTCAAGGTGTTGGGGAGATGTAGACTGCAAAATTTTCCTAGCAACTCTGGAAGATACTGCCTAACAGTGATATTTCAAGTTAGCTCCATGAAAGTTTGACTCTTGGAAAGCTTTCACAGCCGAATTCTATACTCTATTCTCATCTTCTAGAAAACTACCTTAATACCTGGAAGACCTGGTCGAGGTGAAGCAGGAAGTAGAAGAACCTTTGAATGACTACATCCAAAGGTTCATGAATTAGGCCACCAAAGTCATGTTGGATATTTATTTTACCAGGATCTTAGATCTACTCACAAGTATGTTGTTTAACATCCTAAATATGAACTTTCTAAAACGATAATAAACACATATAAAGTTAAGAAAACCTTACATTGGTTGCAGCGGAATAAAATGTCTCCTTCCACTCAGATCTCTAACCCTTGTATCCTTTCTGTCGCGGAGTATTATCAAGATCTGAGCCAGAATGTCCTTCTCTTTGAATTTGATCCTTCACAGTCTTTCAATCTATGATTGAGTTACCACTTGCTGTGTGTGGGCACTACTCTATCACTAAGAGGTTTTGAAAATATGAAGAAGAAAAGAGAGAGAGAGAGAGAGAGAGAGAGAGAGAGAGAGAGAGAGAGAGAGAGAGAGAGAGAGAGAGAGAGAGAGAGAGAGAGAGAGAGAGAGAGAGAGAGAGAGAGAGAGAGAGAGAGAGAGGGTCGGCTATAGAGAGAAAGTGGAAGGCTCAGTTTTCTGAAAGGCAATCTCTTGAATTACTGACAAACTCTTAAAAAACATATTTTGGACTGAGCCATCACTTTCTATTTATAGGCAACTACTAGGTTTAGGTTAGTAATTATTTGACATTAAAATAGTGAAAATATTAAATGGAAAAACCCAATCAAGTGGTCGGCCATAGGTGTTAATGAGCCTCACTTGGATTTTGCAGTTTTCACAATTTTTATTTCTATTTTTTCAAAAATGCCAATTTTCCAATTCTAACCATTTAAATGCCAAAACTAATTATTTAATAACTAAAATAGATTATTAAATAATATTGTCATTTAATATAATTATTAATTAGACATATAGAGTCTCTTAATTAATAAATAAACCTAGAATCTCTTTTCTTTACAATTTCACCCGTGCTTAGTGAAAATTCACAAATTAGACATAGTCTAACTTTAGAATTATAATTGATTAATCATAAATCAATTATTGAGTCTTACAAGCAGTATGGTCTCAACTAGAATGGGGACCATGGATCTATATTGCTGAGCTTCCAATAAGCCGAACCGAATTTAGCAAGTAAATTCCTAACTTATTAATTCCTTGTTGAATCCACTCTTAGAACTTGGAATTGCACTCTCAGACTTATATAGAGCATTCTATATTTTCCACGATATAGATATGCTATCTCATTTATGTTCAGCGCTCCCACTCAATCATACTATCATGTTCCCAAAATATACGTATCACCCTGACCCAAAAGTAGGCTTAACTAATAAATCAAAGAACATGAATAGCACTCCTGAGTTGAGCCTAAGCATATCAGGATTTAGATTCTTTTAATCTAAGATCAACTAGTGATATTGACTTGGAAAGATACAACGGTAAGTTTATAATATCTTGACTAAGTTCAATATTGGTCCAGTCCAATGTATACTCCATACATTCGAAACTAGTATACTTTACCAATGTCCTAGAAAGAACATAACACTTACTCCAAGTGTAAGTACACATCATCACTAATTATCACATCAGTGTAAATCCAAAACACTGATGAAACAGGGTCTTAGTCTTTGGAATCATATAATCACAATCACATTCCACTGTGTTGACAATACTGTAATTGTGAATAAATATATGTTCTAGACTTAACTGATTTTGTGCATATATCAAACATATATATTAAACCATAAGCATCAAAAATTCATGCAAACATAAATCACTTCAAATTTCTTAGATTGATAACTAATCAGATTGTAATGGGTTTTATTTAGGGCACAAAACCCAACAAGTAAAAGGTCTAAGTAAGAAAGGGTGACAAACTGCAATCCTGTGCAAAATCATACCCCTAGGAGAGCTACTGAAAGACATCAAGAGGAAAACTACAGACTCTATGAAGAAAATCCTCGACCGGGCAGATGGGTTTAAAAAGCTCGATGAAGCAGTCTAGAATGTTCACACTAGTAGGCATAGCAGCATTGGCACCAATCTTGCAGTTGCCCCGACTGAAGCCAATAAACTCGTCCAACCCAAACCAATTGACAATAACAATAATGGGGGAAAAAGAAACAACAATGGGAACGACTAGGGAAATAGAAACATGGGAAGTTCAACAATAACACCCCTGACCGCAATAGCACCCTCAGGAGAAAACTTCGAAGTTCACATGCTGCACTATTCTTACCGAGAGTCTAGCAGCCATTCTCATGGCAACACAATCTCTTGTCCCATACAGGGAACCCCCTCCAATAAAAAAAGAAATTAATAAGAGAGATCCACCAGTGTAGATTGTGATGCTACTGTTAGTGCCACCTCAAAAGGTGGACCAAGAACATCTGGCTCAAGACCACCATCTAGGTCGCCAACAAAAGCCGGTGCAACACACATGGTTCTGTGCCACTAGGTGAGCCACGTGTGGACTTCAAAAAGTAACACATGGAACATGATGAGCAACCTGCTCAACCTCAAGGTTGAGCATCTGAAGGAGTCCGTTGTTAACTTGCAACTGAATTTGTAAGAGTCACTAGACAAGTAGCAAGAGGAGCTTTAACACTGGTTCAAGGAGTAATGGACTAGCATTGATCCTTAGCAAGCTATCTAGAGGTAGAGGAGAGCCAATCTGGCTCAATCGATATGTGATGCATTTCAGGCTAATAGTAAGATGGTACTAGGGAGAGTGCCATCCACTAAAGGAAGGGTGTCACATCTGCCAACTGGCTATGTAGGCACCAACACTTCAGGTGGAACCCTAAACGCATGGAATGCTACAGCTACTAGTCCCGGTAGCACTACCACTGGTCTTGGAGCAGATGGTACTAATGTCCCTAAAAGGGAAGCGAACCCTTTTGAGAGATTGAAAGGCCTCAAACTAAAAGTGAGCGACCCCTACTAGAGAGCATTACATCTAAGTGAAGGTGTTGTGCATAATAGAGATTATATATGACAATAACCAATATGTAATTAAGCTGTCTTTATCAAACATGTTGTTTATTATAAAGACCTAATTCATATCATAATGATGATCAATGGTAAATCAACCAAAATCCTAAGTAATCATGAACTCTTGTTCATGTTATTAGTTTCTTTGATTCACTCTTAATGTTTATTAGTGAAGATGACTCTTACAAATTTAGTATGAGAATATAATAATATGAATGGTTGGGAACACAATCTACAATTATAGAATCATAACTTTCCTAACAGATCGAATGTTGGGTCCCTTTAAGTGTTATTTCTGGAACTGAAAACTTATGCACGCATTTAAATTATATTTAAATTTTTCTTTCTCTAGTGAATTAAAGGTACAAAAAGATAAAGAAGTAATTATAAGAGTAAAACGGTAATTTGATAAAAACTAATTATGATTCAACACAAGGAGGGTTAATCAATGAAATTGATTATATCAATAGACACTCTAGTAAAATTTAATAAATATAATTCTATAATTACTAAGAGTTCAGTTCTATATTTATAGTTAATTAATCGTGGACTTAATAAACAAGATTATTTAGTTGATGAGATTCAATAAATAATCTAGTTTATTAGAGCTTAGAGTTATAGGTCTATGGTCCCCTGATCGACACCTTGAAACATTGTCAAGAGGAGGGATAAAAATTGTATATGAAAGTTCAGAAAAATTTATTTTGAATTGTCAAAATAGTAATATTTATTTTGTAAAAAATAATTTATTTTTCAAATGAATTAATTAAATAAATTGGAAAAAGAGAAACGTTGTTAGGGAAAAAGACACATCCCTTATCTTAGTTAAGACAGAGGGAGGCGCCACCTACACAGTGTAGGCACCACCTATATACGGTGACCCCACTGGATTTATTTTTAGGTTAATTAATTAATTAATTCGAAAGATAAATATTTATTTAGATTTGAATTTGAAAAGTAGTTGAGATATTCTCTTAAGTGGTTAAGAGAGGCCCTCAAGCGGTTATATAATATAAATATCTATAACACAATTCAGTTATATTATTTTTTTAAAATAATTATTTATGATTTAATAAAAAAGATTTGAATTTAAATAATTAATTAAATAAATTTTTATTAAATTTATTTAATATACCGTATAAAGTAAATTCTGATACACAATTTTAATGTGACTTTTTTAAAAGCATAAAAATGATTAATTAGTTAACTTTTTTCTCTCCGTCACTACAACAAGATTGTTCTTTGTCATGTGTTAAGAATATAAGAACTTTATATACACTTTTATCTTACTAGCTCACATTGGTTCTTGTGTGTAGTGGAAGATCTAGAAGATCAACGTGTGAGTTTTTGACATTACCGTTCGAAGGATACAACAAATAAAATACTCGAAGATACCCTGATAGGCTTTGAGAGGTAAATATTCTTTTTCATTTATTTACTTTCAGATTTAATATATATATATATATGGTGATCTTAGGAATATGGTACAGTGATAATCAATAGCAATTATTCTGTTGTGTACCTAATTTAGTACCGTAAAACTAATAATTGATAATAGACCAGTTTCATAATGTATATATATATTTAATGTTGTGTGGATTTTCAGCATTTATATATATAATATATATTGTGAGTGGATGGTTATATATTATGAATGTGTGTGAGATGATGGATCATTAACTTTTTTGGTAAGAATTGGGTGTAGGTTTCGTTCTTTTTTTTTTTTAAATAGAAAATAATATAAGCCATTAATGGGCATAAGAAATTTTATGTAATTTATTTTTTTTAAAAAAATTATTTTTATGTAAAAAATATTGGACGATTTAATGCTCATCGCGTGTGAGTTCAATTTTTTTGAAGCAAAACCCAACCATGCACGACAGCCCCAGTAACGGAGCTCGGGCACTTTGTGCCCCAGCCATGTACGACTACTGTCTGGTCTCAAGTACCGTGCCCATCCTGTCAATCGCACGTTCCTCTATGCATGCATCCATGGATGCAGTCATGGATGGACATTTGACGTCTCGATCATCTCAACCATCTTGGACCACCACACAATCCGACTCATCCAGGTCGTAACTGTCCAATAAAAGCCTAAAGGACCCGTCGTTCCTCCCGTGGAACCATCCACGTTGCAGCTCCTCACAAAGCTCTTGTAACACCCTAACTAACATAGGCGTATTACGTGATTTTTAAACATGCTGTGCAGCTCGTTGCTAATCAACGAGGTTTATAGAAAACGTGATTAATTAAAATTTTTGCTTTTTAATTAAACTTATAAAATATTTATACAAAAGACTCGGGATTCCAATTACAAAATCATTTACAAAAGTTTACTGTTCATACAAAATAAATGTCGCCTAGCGACTAGGTACAAAAATAGCCTTGCTGTCCCGAGGATCGTACGCTCCAGGCCTAACCGCCCCGACATGTACAATCTTCACCGGCTCGCTCACGGTCCATCAGCTCTAGCCTTGCCTTTACCTACACATAAACATAGCACTGTGAGTCGACAGACTCAGTAAGAAAAGCATAATAATATTCATACATAAAACTCGGTCATGATCAGACGCCCATACCCCTGATCATAACCCTAACTGCCGTGTCCAACACGGTACTGAGTTCTGAACGTTCATAGGGACGGTACTATTGACAAGTAACAGCCTGATCGATCGAACTGGTCATACTCCGGCTGCTGGTCATACTCCAGCCTGTACCGACGTGTTACAGTATCAGCCTGATCGGTCAAACCGGTCATACTCCGGCTGCTGGTCATACTCCAGCCTGTACCGACGTGATACGTCAATAGCACGGAACCACCAACCTAAGTGTCAGCCTGATCGGTCGAACCGGTCATACTCCGCCGTCGGTCATACTCCGGCACTCGCAGACGTGACACAGTTGGATGGTTCGAAGCCAACATACATAACTAATGTACTCTAACAGGCTTCCTACATGCACGCTAAACATGTAATCTACATATGCATACTGTTATACTAATTTTACCTGGATTCCGAATTCAGGTGTGCCGGTCAACCTGACTGGAATTATCTGCGCGGCGGATTACAGGGTCCTAAACCATAAAAATCACAACACTATAAGTGATACGCTAAATCAATTCCCGGGGACTTAAACTAGGAACTACAAGTTTCCCTATCGATACAAAGCATGGCAATACCCCCAAAAACATAAAATCGAGGAAAACTAGGGTTTCTGAAATTTCCCCAACCGGTAGACCGGTTGCCCAACCGGAATTCCGGTTCTGGGAATTTTCGAAGCCCATTCGGAATTCCGGATGCACAACGAGAATTCCGGTTCCTCGCATGCAGAAATTCAAAAATTCATATCTCAACCAAATCCAACCCAAATCATTTCAAACCTTCCAGACCTACTCCATATAACCCAAATAACATTTCTAAAGCATTAGATTCACCCAGAATACACAGAAATGAAAAACACCATTAAAGTTCAAGCTTTGAGTTCCAAACTCAAACTTGAGCAAACCTAAATAACATGCACCCAAACTAGCTCAAATCTACTTAATCATGCATAATAAAACCTCTGAAAATAACTACAGCTTCAACAACATCACAGCAACAAAATTAAGTCATTTCTCTTTGAAAACCATAATTTTTTAGCTAAAAAATCACACAACTTAAACAAGATAGCAAGCATGCACTAAAATCTAAATAATCCATTCATTTTAGACCTAATTAAGCTTCTGAAAACAACATATAAACACAGCAACAACAACCACCCAAAAACTAGCATGCAACCTACCATTTCACTTTAAAAACTTCAAGAAACATAAGAGAAAGATGAAGAAAGCTTACTAACAATTAGAGATCACCAAATCTGCTCAAAATGAGCTTGAATCACCAAGAAAAACTCCACTTCCTTGCTGCTCAAGGAGGGCCGAAAAGAGAGAGAGCTTGAGAGAACAAATTTTGCTTTTCTTTCTAAATTTTTCTAACTTTGATTTTGAAATGAGAAAATGAGATTAAATGACACCTATTCCTATTTACTTCAGCCAACAATTAAAGAAAATAAACACATATAATCCATTTACTAAGTCCACTAAAGGACAAAATATTATTGGGGCAAAAAGACCATTTTGCCCCTCCACACTAAAATAACATAAATAACGCTAAAGGGGTATTTTTGGGAAATTCTAAATTCCCGGCCATTCCCGACATTCCCAACGTCTAATAAACCGCCCCAAACTACTAACATACTAAGTTGTGATTTTACTGAGCCAAACACCGAGTTCCAAAATACCGGGCACCGGAATGCAAAATTATGAAAACTACTACACGACATAAAAATGCAAATCTGATTCAATAATAACAGTATAAATAATTATTTAAATAGCTATAAATAATTTCATAATTAAACATGATTAACTGCTAATTTTCAAATTAAACTAAGCGGTCTTTACAACTATTCCCCCCTTAAAAGAATTTCGTCCCCGAAATCTAACCTGAATAACTCTGGATATTGAGCTCTCATATCTAACTCTAGCTCCCAGGTGGCTTCCTCCACCTTGCTGTTTCTCCAGAGAACTTTGACCAATGCTATGGTCTTATTCCGAAGGACTTTATCCTTTCTATCCAGGATCTGCACTGGCTGTTCTTCATAAGTCATGTCTAGCTGCAGTTCTAGGCTCTCATAACTGAGTATACGAGAGGGATCTGAAACGTATTTTCTCAACATCGAGACATGGAATACGTTGTGAACTGCTGATAAAGCTGGAGGCAATGCTAACCGGTATGCCACTTGACCTATCTTCTCGAGAATCTCGAAAGGTCCTGTAAATCTAGGGCATAACATGCCTCTTTTCCCGAAACGTTTGATCCCCTTCATCGGAGATACCCGTAAAAACACATGGTCCCCTACTCGGAACTCAACATCTCTGCGTTTCGGATCTGTCTACTCTGTGAGGCAAGCATTCTAGCTTTTATCTTCTCTATTGCCTCATTGGTCCGCTGCACTGACTCTGGACCTAGGTATTTCTTCTCCCCTGTCTCATCCCAGTGAATGGGAGATCTACACTTCCTACCGTACAACAGTTCATAGGGAGCCATCCCTATCGTACTCTGATAACTGTTGTTGTAAGAAAATTCTATCAACGGTAGATATTTATTCCATGAGCCTTGAAAATCCATAACACAGGCTCGCAACATGTCCTCCAATATCTGAATGGTCCTTTCAGACTGACCATCTGTCTGAGGATGGAATGCTGTACTGAATTTCAGCTTTGTACCCATTGCTCGCTGCAAACTCTGCCAAAATTTAGAGGTGAACTTCGGATCCCTGTCCGAAACTATAGACTTCGGTACCCCGTGAAGTCTTACTATCTCTCTGACATACAACTCTGCCAACTGATCCACTGTAAATGTTGTTCTAACCGGCAGAAAATGAGTAGATTTCGTGAATCGATCCACCACTACCCAGATGGAATCAAACAAACCCATGGTCCTAGGTAACCCGACCACAAAATCCATCGTGATATCTTCCCACTTCCATTCTGGTAGGGTTAAAGGCTGCAACAACCCTGCTGGTCTCTGATGTTCAGCCTTAATCTGTTGGCAGGTGAGGCATCTCGATACGAATTCTACCAAATTCTTCTTCATACTGCTCCACCAGAAGGACGGTTTAAGATCTTGGTACATCTTAGTGGTGCCGGGATGCAGAGAATACGGGGTAGAATGAGCCTCCTCAAAGATCTCATTCCTGAGTTCCACACTATTCGGAACACAAACCCTAGCTTTATATAGAAGCATCCCGTTGTCTGACACTGAAAAGTCCTTGGCTTGACCAGCCAACACCTCATCTCTGATCTTCACTAACTCTGGATCCGTCATCTGAGCGACTTTTATTCTTTCTAACAGATCATATTGCAGCGTTAAGTTGTGAAGCTGACCTACCACAAACTCAATGCTGGATCTAACCATATCCTCTGCTAGCTGAGGCGAGATCTGAACCATGCTAGCTACTTGCCCGGGACCCTTTCTGCTCAGGGCATCGGCCACTACATTGGCCTTCCAAGGGTGATAGAGAATCACACAGTCGTAATCTTTCACTAATTCCAACCAACGCCTTTGTCTCATATTCAAATCCTTCTGAGTAAAGAAATACTTGAGACTTTTATGGTCGGTATAGATTTCACACCTTTCTCTGTAAAGGTAATGCCGCCAAATCTTCAATGCAAAAACCACCGCGGCCAGCTCTAGATCATGAGTCGAGTATCGCTGTTCATAATCCTTTAACTGACGGGAGGCATAAGCGATAACCCGATCGGCTTGCATCAACACACACCCCAGACCCTGTCTGGATGCATCACAATAAAACTACAAACTTTTCATTGTCTGAAGGCAAAGCTAGCACTGGAGCGGTAATCAACCTCTGTTTCAGCTCCTGAAAACTAGCTTCGCACTTGTCTGACCAGACAAACCGTTGATTCTTCTTTGTAAGTTCGGTTAGGGGCATTGAAATTTTAGAGAATCCTTCCACGAACCTACGGTAGTACCCAACTAAACCCAAGAAGCTTCTGATCTCTGTCACTTTCTTCGGTCTCGGCCAATCCCTGACGGATTCGATCTTCCCGGGATCTACCTTGATCCCATCTTTGCTCACAATGTGCCCTAGGAAGGACACCTGAGATAGCCAGAATTCACATTTCTTGAACTTGGCATAAAGCTTATGTTCCCGAAGCCGTTGCATTACCATCTGAAGATGTAATTCATGCTCCTCTTCTGATTGAGAGTACACGAGGATGTCGTCGATAAACACAATCACACAGATATCGAGGAAATCCTTGAATACTCTATTCATCAAATCCATAAACGCCGCAGGAGCATTGGTTAGTCCGAACGACATCACCAGGAATTCATAATGTCCATACCTAGTGTGGAAAGCCGTCTTCGGAATGTCCTCCTCTCGGATCCTCAACTGATGATAACCCGAACGGAGATCAATCTTAGAAAAGATCGTCTTCCCCTGAAGCTGATCGAACAAATCATCGATCCTAGGTAATGGATATTTATTCTTCACTGTCAGCTTGTTCAATTCCCTGTAGTCGATGCACATCCTCATAGATCCATCTTTCTTCTTGACGAATAAAACCGGGGCTCCCCAGGGTGACACACTAGGCCGAATAAACCCTATGTCAAGCAACCCTTGGAGCTAAATCTTTAACTCCTTAAGTTCAGCTGGAGCCATTCTATACGGGGCTTTGGAAACCGGTTCCACCCCTGGTGCCAAGTCTATCACAAAGTCAATCTCCCGCTGAGGTGGTAATCCTGAAAGTTCTTGGGGAAAAACATCCAAAAATTCCCGAACCACCTTGATGTCCTCTGGCCGAATGGTATCTGGCCGAGTAGTGTCCACCACCACGGCCAGAAACCCTAAGCATCCGCCATGTAATAATTCTCTAGCTGACATGGCCGAAATCACCGGAATCCGAGATCCCCGAACTGAACCAACAAGCACGAATGGTTCTTCACTTTCCGGTTGGAAGATCACCATCTTCCTTTTGCAATCAATACTCGCCGAATATTTAGATAGGAAATCCATTCCTAAAATAATATCAAACTCTACTAGACTCATCTCTATCAAGTCAGGACTTAACTCTCTACCATCTATCCTGATCGACATAGACCTAATCCACCTGTTGGAGATAACCAACTCTCCGCCAGGTAATAGGGTTCCAAACCCTGATTCATATCTATCGTACGATCTATCCAATTTACAAAAGACTCTGGCTGCCACATAAGAATGTGTAGCCCTAGAATCAAACAGCATCGAGTAAAGTGAGTTATTAATAGAAAGCTGACCTGTCACAACTGATGGGCTGGCATCTGCATCAGCCTGAGTGATGGCGAACACCCTAGCTGGAGTGGGTATCGCCGGAGCTCTCGGTGCCTCTGAGCGGAGCTAGGGACAGTCCCTCTTGAAGTGTCCGGGCATGCCACAGTGAAAGCATCCCTGACCTTTGCACTCACCCCGATGGTGCCTTTTGCAGCTAGGGCACTCGGGATAGGAGAATCGGGTCTCAGTACCACCAGGACGACTACTTCTATTCTGGTTCCCCCGGAACCTCTTGCTCTAACTCGAGCCTCCGGATGCAGTTGATGCTCTTCTCTTCTGGTCCATGGCCGAACCACTACTCCCCCTGCTAAAACCTGATGCAGGAGGGTAGGAGCCCCGCCACTCGCCGGAGTACTAACTGACTCCAACATACACCCAACTGCGCCCTCAGCTCGCAGTGCCTTCTCCACCATCTCAGCATAGGTGGTGTTGTCGTCCGTGGTGATCATCAAATCGTGTTTGATCCTTGCATTTAACCCATCCATGTACTTCTCCTTCTTGCTGAAGTCGGTTGGCACAATTCCCAAGGCTAACCTCGCCAACCGGTCAAACTGAGTAGTATACTCGGTCACGCTCATGTTCTCACGCTGGGTCAGGTGAGCGAACTCTTTCCTCTTGGCGCTTCTGACCGCCTCATTGTAATACTAGGCGTTGAAGAGTTCCTGAAACCTTTCCCAGGTCATGGTGGTGACATCATGAATCTGAGACACCATGTCCCACCAGACCAGAGCGTCCTCCTGGAACTGGAAAGTGGCACACACCACTCTATCATTACCGGTGACACCATGAAATTCAGAATTTTGGTGATCACCGTCAGCCACTGTTCGGCATTCATTACGTCTGGACCTCCCAAGAAAACCGGAGGTGCTTGCTTCCGGAACCGTTCATACAAAGGTTCCAACCTATTGGCCGCCACCACTAATTCGGCCTGAGCAGCAGGGGCAGGTGCCACTGGAACTACGGGCACCGGAACTGCAGGAGCTCCCTGCTCTCTCAACCTCTGAATCTCGAGATCTTGTTCTTCTATCCGGGCTTGCATCTCAGCAAACCGAACCTCCCACCCTGGGCTCCCCGATCCGCCGGGGAGCACAGGCAGCCTGTGGCGGGTTCTCATCACCCCGACCACGAGCCCTGCCCCGGGGACCTCTACCTCGGCCCCTAACTGGCGGGGGAAACTGAGCTCCCTGTCCTTGATTCGATCCCACTGAATTGCCCTGGCTCCTAGTAGTCCGCCTGGCGTCCATCTAGTCAGAACCGCTTGCGAAACCAAGAGTTGCCATATCAGGTCGTATTCAAGGAAAGCTTACTAATGCCGCTTAATTTGGAAATTAAAAAAGAAACATGCGCCTATTCTACTATCAGGCTACTAACATGCTTCCTAACAGGCTTTTCTTATTCATAAAATAAATAAATAAACTACTAAAGCAATAAAGGCTTACTGAACCGCGAAACGAGCTAACTGCTGATGATGATTGTACATGTCGTAACGATCTTCAGAAGACAACCTGGCGGCTCTGATACCAAATTGTAACACCCTAACTAACATAGGCGTATTACGTGATTTTTAAACATGCTGTGCAGCTCGTTGCTAATCAACGAGGTTTATGGAAAACGTGATTAATTAAAATTTTTTGCTTTTTAATTAAACTTATAAAATATTTATACAAAAGACTCGGGATCCCGATTACAAAATCATTTACAAAAGTTTACTGTTCATACAAAATAAATGTCGCCTAGCGAATAGGTACAAAAATAGCCTTGCTGTCCCGAGGATCATACGCTCCAGGCCTAACCGCCCCGACATGTACAATCTTCACCGGCTCGCTCACGGTCCATCAGCTCTAGCCTTGCCTTTACCTACACATAAATATAACACTGTGAGTTGACAGACTCAGTAAGAAAAGCATAATAATATTCATACATAAAACCCGGTCATGATCAGACGCCCATACCCCTGATCATAACCCTAACTGCCGTGTTCAACACGATACTGAGTCCCCCTAACTGCCGTGTCCAACACGGTACTGAGTTCTTAACGTTTATAGGGACGGTACTATTGACAAGTAACAGCCTGATCGGTCGAACCGGTCATACTCCGGCTGCTGGTCATACTCCAGCCTGTACCGACGTGTTACGGTATCAGCCTGATCGGTCAAACCGGTCATACTCCGGCTGCTGGTCATACTCCAGCCTGTACCGACGTGATACGTCAATAGCACGGAACCACCAACCTAAGTGTCAGCCTGATCGATCGAACCGGTCATACTCTGGCTGCTGGTCATACTCCAGCCTGTACCGACGTGACATAGTTGGATGGTTCGAAGCCAACATACATAACTAATGTACTCTAACAGGCTTCCTACATGCACGCTAAACATGTAATCTACATATGCATACTGTTATACTAATTTTACCTGGATTCCGAATTCAGGTGTGCCGGTCAACCTGACTGGAACTATCTGCGCGGCGGATTACAGGCTCCTAAACCATAAAAATCACAACACTATAAGTGATACGCTAAATCACTTCCTGGGGACTTAAACTAGGAACTACAAGTTTCCCTATCAATACAAAGCATGGCAATACCCCCAAAAACATAAAATCGAGGAAAACTAGGGTTTCTGAAATTTCCCCAACCGGTAGACCGGTTGCCCAACCGGAATTCCAGTTCTGGGAATTTTCGAAGCCCATCCGGAATTCCGGATGCACAACCGGAATTCCGGTTCCTCGCAGGCAGAAATTCAAAAATTCATATCTCAACCAAATCCAACCCAAATCATTTCAAACCTTCCAGACCTACTCCATATAACCCAAATAACATTTCTAAAGCATTAGATTCACCCAGAATACACAGAAATGAAAAACACCACTAAAGCTCAAGCTTTGAGTTCCAAACTCAAACTTGAGCAAACCTAAATAACATGCACCCAAACTAGCTCAAATCTACTTAATCATGCATAATAAAACCTCTGAAAATAACTACAACTTCAACAACATCACAGCAACAAAATTAAGTCATTTCTCTTTGAAAACCATAATTTTTGAGCTAAAAAATCACACAACTTAAACAAGATAGCAAGCATGCATTAAAATCTAAATAATCCATTCATTTTAGACCTAATTAAGCTTCTGAAAACAACATATAAACACAGCAACAACAGCCACCCAAAAACTAGCATGCAACCTACCATTTCACTTTAAAAACTTCAAGAAACATAAGAGAAAGATGAAGAAAGCTTACTAACAATTAGAGATCACCAAATCTGCTCAAAATGAGCTTGAATCACCAAGAAAAACTCCACTTCCTTGCTGCTCAAGGAGGGCCGAAAAGAGAGAGAGCTTGAGAGAACAAATTTTGCTTTTCTTTCTAAATTTTTCTAACTTTGATTTTGAAATGAGAAAATGATATTAAATGACACCTATTCCTATTTACTTCAGACAACAATTAAAGAAAATAAACACATATAATCCATTCACTAAGTCCACTAAAGGACAAAATATCATTGGGGCAAAAAGACCATTTTGCCCCTCCACACTAAAATAACATAAATAACGCTAAAGGGGTATTTTTGGGAAATTCTAAATTCCCGGCCATTCCCGACATTCCCAACGTCTAATAAACCGCCCCAAACTACTAACATACTAAGTTGTGATTTTACTGAGCCAAACACCGAGTTCTAAAATACCGGGCACCGGAATGCAAAATTATGAAAACTACTACACGACATAAAAATGCATCTCTGAATTCAATAATAACAGTATAAATAATTATTTAAATAGCTATAAATAATTTCATAATTAAACATGATTAACTGCTAATTTCCAAATTAAACTAAGCGGTCTTTACAGCTCTCTTAGGGATTCACGTCCCCCTTTGTCTGGTGCCAAGAGACTCGAATTTGTCCAAATTTTATGACTTGTGTGGTGTTCCGTAGTTTGCCTCGTCCATACGTGCGCTGCTCATGGCTGCCAAGGTCACTGTGGCTATGGTGGCTCTTCCAGCCGCCAACCACGGTATGACCATGGTGGCTGGACCCCCCTTTTTTGGATATATTGTTTATGTGTGTATATGTTTTATATAATATATTAAATATAATATATAGTATATATATGGTACATATACAATATATATATATGCTATATATACACTATAAATTATCACTATTATATATTTTATTAATTAAAAAATATATTTTTATGGGATATTTATTTTCTTAAAACTAATTTCAAATTAAATAAATATTATTTAGTTTTGAAATTCAAATTCAAATTCAAAATGTATAACCAAACTTAAGACAAATGTTGTATTAATCCCTTAAAATAATAAAAGCTATCATTTGAGACAATACATATGTGATAATACAAATTTTCTTGAATAAAAAACTTTATTTTAGAATAAACTGATTAAAAGGAATTTTAATTAATTTAAGTGTTTAAGAATTTTTTTTAAATAAAATGTTTATTTAAGAATAATTAATTAAAAATATTTTAATTAATTAGGATGCTTACGACGATCCTACAAAATTACAAAAATATTCTTGCAGCAATGGATATTAGTTTTGTAATTTATTTTTTATTTTTTCTAAGAGTTGTAAAATTAGAAATACCTAATATTTTACCCAGCTCATCATCATTGTTTATTATCACTTTTAAACAAATATTAATTAATAGTTGATTAATGACATGATCATGCATTAGTGAATATATAACATGCCATACATAAAAATCACACACATTTATTTTATCATGCATCTTCTAAAAAAAATGAGTAATAATAATCCTTTCTTTTTTTTAAGCCATTTAGCGTCGGTTTCGTATTGAGGCCAAATTTGCGTCAATGCACAATTGGTGCAAAAAACTTGTTAAACCGACGCTGAAACTCAACCCCTCATTTGTGTAATTTTTTTTTTTTTTAAAGATTTCATCTTTTGCGTGGTTTTTCAGTTTAGTGTCAAAGTAACAACCGACGCAAATTAATTATTATTTGCCTCGGTTAACAACCAAAGAAAAAAAGCGAGGTTTGATTTTTGCATCGGTCAACAAGTTTGACCAGATGCATTGACCGACGCAAAAATCCCTTTTGTAGTAGTGAATTGTCGTGGGAGTTGATCTGTCATTCTAGATTTGGATTGGTGATGGTGCTTTGGCAGAGCTTGGTTGTTTTCGGTGGGGGCTTTGGCTGGGTCGAGGTGGTGGTTTGGGGTGGGGGGTTGCGACTAGGGAAAGTGCTAAGGGGAGAAGAGGGCTTCAAAGGTTTTTGATTGGTTTCATGTGGTCATTGCTCATTCTATTACCGTGAGGTTATTTATTTATGTTTAGTTTTCATTTTTTATGTCTATTTTATTTTTTTCAATAATGGTATTGCAATACCACTCTGCTATTATTTTTATAGTAGGATTAATTTTATGTATGCTGAGGACTTGTAGTCTTGTTTCCTGGTGGATTTTTGTGTGCGTTTGATTAGTTTGGCGCTCACGCGTAGGTGATATGGTTACCACTTTCTATATTCAGATCTGGCAGATTCTCAGATTATTATTAGCCTCATGTTTTGTAGATTGATCATTTATTATGATTGTCTTGAACATGATTAGTAGTGCTATTTTCTTTTATTTATGTTTGAATAATCAGGTTGTTATTACCCAATTATTATGGGAAGATCTTTGACTAATAGTCATTAATAGATGTGATTTGTCACATATGTTCATCCAAGTTGAAAATCTAAAATATATTCTTCACATTTTTTTGATGCTTTACCGCTAGCAGCTAATTAGTCTTTTAGTTGAAGGTGCCGTTAGGATTTTCTTCCTTATTATTGTAAACGTCTTGATTAGCCTATTTTTGTTAATTCTGCTCTATGAAATATATTATAATGCAATAGACTTTGTCCGATTTAACTATTTATAAAATTTATATTTTTTTTCTAATAATAAATAAATAAATAAAAGTTGATGAGATGTCATATTTTATGTTTTAATTTTTTTTACATATTTTATTTTATCCCATAATTTTTGCATATATTAAATTTTATAGTTGTAGGGTGTGCATAAATCGATCCAATCCAATGACAATCAATCGATCTAATTACAATTGACCGCCAAACATTGAATATTCAATTGTGATCGGATCAGATAGGATATTATTTTTAAATATCTATTTGGATTGGATCGAGTATTGAATGGGGTGTTAAAAAATCTAATACATAACATCCAATCAAAGTAATTAGTATTTTCATTTAGTTTGAATGTTTAGATTTTATGCTTTTTATAGGTAAAATATATATATGTATATATTAAATTAATGTTAAAATTTTACTCTATTTCCTTAGATTGGATGGATCCAATCCAATTCAATAAATACTAGATTTAAAATATTTGATGGATCCAATCCGTTCTAAAAAATACTAAGTCTAAAATATTAGATAAACTCATATTAAACCAATAGGTATACATGAAATACATCCAATAGATAAAATAGATCCAATCTAACATCCAATGGATGTTAGATCGATTGGATGATTGAAACTAATTGAATCGGATTGGATGATAAGATTTATAGCATACAATATATATTTGGATCAAATCTGAATAGGCCTAAAAATATTAGATGTGGTCCAATGAATACCATTATATACAAATGGTGTAGGATGATAATTTCATATATTATAAAATTATCATTCAGAAAAGAAAAAAAAAAAAAAGAAAAGAAACAGATTTTCTTCCGTTTTCTTTTCGTAAAAATATAAACTAGCATTTTTTTAAGAAAAATTATCTTTATATTTCTATTTTTATTTAGGCAGTCATTGTTAAAAATTAGACCTTAAAATAATAATTTTATTCTTTGAATGAAAAATTATTAACATTTTAAAATTAAAATTAGTTTAATGTTATTATTAATAAATTATAATAATATATTAATAGATTAAAAAACATTATAAATCTAAAAATTAGTTTAAGGTAATTACAAATAAAATATTGGCACCAATCAAATATTTTTCTATGAAAAGAGGACTTTTACAGATTGTTGTATAGTTTGAGAAATCATTAAAAATAATTTTATAATTTGGGGAATATATAATGGAATATATTCATTTCGTAAAAAATAAAAAATGAATATTTTACTAATTGTGACTCACATTTCCGGTCTTTTTATGGGATAACTTAGAAGAAGCTGGATTTAAGCATAAGTGGAAAGATTGCTTGGCTAATGTATCTTAGATTCTTATCTTAATGTATCTTTTTTACATGTCTTTAGAAATAGAAATGTAATAGCTCATAATTTAGATAGAGAAATAAAATTAGAAAGCAAAAATTTAATTAGAAACCAGTGAATCTCTCGAAAGAACACATATAATTATTATCCTTTCCTGTGCTGAAAGGATGCTCATATAATTGATCTTTTATTTATTTATTTATCATTTATCATCTATAATTCATGTTTATCGTTTGGTACTCTAACAATCCTATATGAATATAATAAATTATGTCAACATCAACATAATTTGTCTAACAAAAGGATGACATATATGATCAATTATTATGTCTATCACTTAACCAGTTCGCCACAAAACTAGCTAGAACAACATAAATATTATTAGGTTAATCCTTTGATTAACCGTTATCTTTGACACGTTGGCTTCTTCTAAAATAAAGTCACGGAGAGAGAACAAAAGTTTTCACAAGAAGACAATTCCTACAATTAACAAATATAAAATATAATTAGAAATCATACTTTATTAATCTAATACCTAAAAAATGTTTTTGTAGATGAGAAACTATAACCATTGATTCGATTTGGAATTGGATCATATGAACAACTATTTGTAAATTAATAATATTTAATAAATCAAGACTTATTGCAACAAATCAGGTGAAAGTTGTACTAAATAATATATTGTTAATAATAAAAACAATATACAAACTTTTTTTAACATATGTATGAAAAATGTAAAAAGTATCAACTATTTGAAAGCGAACTTTTGTCGTATCTCCACGTGATACAAGCTACGTGTTAAAAGGTGTTGTTTATTTTAATAGTAGCACTATTAAAGGTGTTCAAAAGGAATATGCAACTCACAACATTGGTTGGTGTAAAAAGAGTTGCTACTTTTTATTTTGTTTTCACATTATTAGTTCGGTAAGAACATTGGAGTTAATCTGTTGGTAAAAAATGAATTGGACTACTAATGTAAATTTTTTATTATAATATTTTAGTTAATCTTTATGCGAGAAAATATATATTAAAATTATTTTTTTTAATTTTTTTTATGTCGGTGTTCATTATAATTTTAATATTATTCCTATAATCGAGCATGGAGGATGACTAAGAGATAGTAATAGGAAATTGTAATTAGTACTCGTCAAAAATAAAATAAAAATAGACTTAAATTTTGCCTTTTCTGCCACCTCTATATAATTTATAGTACATAAAATTAATTTCTCATAAAAAAATCATATATATATATAAATATCAATATATATAGTTGTTAACTAGGAAATTTTTTTTAGTGATGCGAACATCATTATTTGACATGTGGCAATGAAGAATAACGTCAAGAAGTGGAGTAGACCCAAGTCATAGCAGTCGACCTGGGAGGGGACCCTAGCCCTGCACCCAGGTTGACTTTCGGAATCTTTGGGATGGAAGTTCAAACTTCAATAACTTGAATCCAACTCACTATATTTCAATATTTTGTACCATAGCTGAAATTACACGAACTTGTAACCCGGAAGCCAACCTAGGCACCTAGGGTTTCACGCGACGCCCATGTTTACATATCCAACTAGGGTATTGGTATTCTGGATTGTCTTAGTGCAAAAGGGTTAAAACTTGCATTAGAACATCAACTAGACATACCGCTGACATATTTGAGGCATCGTAATCAGAATCGTAACAAGTTTATTTTTGAGCACCAGGGGCCCTGAGCACACAGTGCCCAGGTTGACAATCTATCGATTTGGGTTCCTTACACGTATCAGATCAGAGATCTGACTTTTGCATCTTCTTCTTCTTCATCAAAAATAGGGAAATAGGCCATTTTGAAGAAGAAACAACACTTCTTGAGTGCAAAAAATAGGGCCCAGCGCCTACGTTGACACCTGCAGCTGGGGCCCTATGCCCAGGCTGGCATTTTTCAACATGGGCCATTTTAAGTGGAGTTTTTCAAGAAAACTTCTAAGAAACTTCTTTGTTTTTAGAAAATATTAAGATTCAACTATTTCGGGGGACTAAATGGAATTTTTAAAGGGGAAAAACTAGGACCCAACGCCCGGGTTGACACCTAGAGCTGGGCCCAACGCTCAGGTTAACATATTATCAACCTGGGATGATTCCGATCAAGTTCATCAAAAATTATTCGTGACATTTTTTTCGTCATCAAAATTTATGAAGATTCGAGTAAATATGGGGAGAAAACCACAAATTCAAGCACTTGGAAGTGCGACCCAACGCCCAGTTTGATAATCAACATGGGACACTGCCTTCAATTGTTCAAATGTCAAATTTGATGTGACCATTGAATTTGAAATGGTCAAAAAGAAGGTAGGAGATCTCATCCTCATGTTTGAAAGCCTTGGAAGTATTAAAAACGAGATCACAGGAGCTCGGGAGTAAGTACCCAGCGCCCTGGTTGACAAAAGGCCTAGTGCGCTGGGTTTTGCTTATCAAATTTTAATGTTGTTTCGATCGTCCATCTAGTTTTCCACACTAAAAAAAAATCCACAAAGTCAAAAAAGTCAAATTCACAACTTTAAATTTCTCATTTCCAGTTCACCCAGAAGTAAAGAGTTTTGAGTCTGTCATTTCGGTAAAACAACATCTTTGAGAACTGGTGACCAATTTTGCCAAAACACGGATTCTGACTAAGCGATGTCAAAAATATCACTTGGCATCTTAAAGTACATACTTTGGACATTTTTCACTTACCCAGCATCTTGGTTGACGTCATATGTCAACTTGGGCGCTAGGTCATGAACTGCCTTCAGTAAAACAACCATAACTCACTCAATTTTGATCCGATTGATGTGATTCAACTTGTGTTTTGAAGGTAATTCAATGCTCTATCATGTCATGTCTCATAATTCAATCGTAGTTCTGAAAATATCGTCATCAAAATTTCCCCAAAGGGAGTTACGAAAATAAGCTTCGAGTTACCCGTAGCGGACCCGTGGGGCTCCAAAAAATGACCATCACCACCAAGAGCTAATTTTCACCATTAGATCATCATAAATAATCAAAGACGTCTTATTTTTATTTTTTCTCTATTTTTTTGGGCTTCCTTCACCTATAAAAAGAGAGTTCCATAAGCTCATTTTATAAGTTCAGAAAACTACTTACAAGGTCAGAGCTTCTCTCTCGAGAAATCAAAGCTTCTGACAATTAGTCTTTTTTTGTAATTACCATCTCGTGAAAAATAAAAACTTGAAGTAGACGGAGCTCCATTACTGTCGTGATACAGGGAGTGAACTACTATAAATTTGTTGTGTCCCTCTTATAATTACTTAACTACTTTTTCATTCTCGTCAATCTAGCGAGCAGGTGTGGCCTAGAAGTCTAGTCTAGATCTCTGAGTCAATAATAGTAATTGAAGATATGTTAATTTGGACAGTAAATCCTTAAACTATATAGAATTTAGCAAGTTATTGTTCCTTATTTTTTTGGACAAATTGGTCATAAAATATATAGATTTTGGTAAATTAGTCTACAAACTTTATTTTTTGGCAAATCGGTACCCAAAATTTGATTTAATTTTTTTTTGCTGAATAAACCTCTGAGATTAACTTAAAATGAAAACATGATAGCCACATGAGAGGCTATCTCCTCTAACTATCCAAAACGAGAAACATTATAATTCCTTGCCCAACGTGCTAAGGCATCAGTAGGAAGGTTACTATCTCTACTAACAACGACAAAAGTAATAACATCAAAAGCAATACATAGATTCAAAATTAGTTTCGTATAAGGGTTTTATGAATTAGAATAGTTATGAAGGTTCTGACCTTGTAGGATTGTTATCGGGTAGTCATGGGACTAGTTCTGATGTTTTCTTGCTAAAATTGAGGTAATTTTGAATTAGAAATTGAGTTTAGAACTTTTTATAGCTTAAGTCCGAACATTAGTGGCGTTTGCCAATCAAGTGCTCGATTTTATTTTCTACTACGTAAGTATGGTAGTATGTACGGTATATATGTGTCCTATGAAGTTTGGAGTGGTTTGGACAGGTTCCGATAGTGTTTCGGTGAGTGCGTAAACTTGAAAAATCACATTTTTTTACCTCTGAAAAATTGGCCAACTGGTTCTGGCCGACCGGTTTACCATTTCGAGTTGTCTCGGGTACTCCGGAATCGTATTTTTGCCATAACTTTTCACTCGAGTGTTCGTTTTAGACGTTTTATATACAGTTTCAAAGCTTACGACGAGCTCTACCGTATGGTATATGTTTTAGACCAAAAATATAAGTTTAATTTTAGAATATTTAAACTACGGTTTTTAATAGGAAATCCTAGGTTATCCTTTGCAACTGTTAAGTAGTGTTTTGGGATAAACACTTATTGGTTTATTATTGTTATGACATAGGGCCCGAGATCATTGATCGTTCTCAAAGAAGGTCGGCCAACATACCTGAACTAAAACTTGAGGTAAGAAAAGTATAATGTACCACATCGCATGATAGGTTCTGAAATTATTGATTGTCTGATTACGCAATGATAATATAATGATACTATGGACATAATATATGGGCTCACCTGATTAGGTGATGCAATATTCCTGACGACGTATCGGGCGTAGGTACGGGTGTCAGTGATATGAAATTTCCTGGTTATGGCATAGATTAAAACTATTGATGGTTTCTTTCTGGCGACGTATCGGGTGTAGGTACGGGCGTCATTGACATATGATAAGTACCGAGCGTAGGTACGGGATCGTCTGATTAGACGATGCGATATATTAGTGCCAAGTTGTGGCACGGGCTCACCTGATTAGGTGGTGCAATGATATTATATATGATATTACATTATGACACGGGCTTACCTGATTAGGCAATGAAATATATGAGCATATCTATTTCTATGCATATGATCGGTTACATTACCTACTATTGAATGTTATTGTTCAATCATTTTGTGATAATGAAATATAAAATTAGCTATTTGATGTATCATTCTTTATTACTTTTCTTGCTGAGTCTATGTGACTCATGGGTGCTCTATGGTGTAAGTAAGGGCAAGGCAAATTTAGAACAACCATGAAATGACGGTCTTCTCCAGCAATGTACATATTGACCCCACCAGCCTGCGTGTTGAGTTGTCAGGAGTTGTTTTAGACTGGCTGTGTTTGTTGTATTTTGAATTGTGTTTTGAATTGTTGTTGTGTATCGTCTTTTGGATAAATCTTTTATAACAGGGATCCCTGGAACTCCTTTTTACTGCCGTTATAATGTCTATTTTTAGTGTTTTATTTTAGTCAAGTTTTTATTATCCTCACAGTTTTTAATAATCAATTAATATATTTGTAATAAACTAGTTTTATAAAATCACACACGTGGCGCTCTTATAGATTAGGGCGTTACAACTTTGTATCAGAGCAGCCATGGTTTTAAAGGTCCTAGAGACTGGTCGAATATGTACATTTGCTGGGAAGATATATCGACTCATGGTATAGTAAGTGTTTATATTATTTGTTATTGCCTTACCTGTTTCGACAATTATAGTGTGTGATGGGAAGAAGTAGTGTGTGAATAACATATGCATATTGATGTTGATATTGTTTGAATTCTAAATGGTTGAAGGTTTTGGGTTACAGGATATTGGATCATGCAGCGGCGATCTGGCCGTTTAAACTGCGAGCTAGAACTCGGGGTAGGTGGTGGGGAAGAGCATCCTCCACCCCCTCAGAACTGGGAACAACTGTTTGCTGCCATGCAAGAGACGATTAGGCAGCAAGGGGAGAAGATTCGAGACCTGAGAGAGCAACATGCTCGTCCTGCACATATACTGGCACCTCAGGTAGTGCCACTGAATATGGGGGATCGTATGGAACCAATTTATGAGCGGTTCAGGAAACAAAACCCACCTCTATTTGACGGTGGCCCAGACCCACTGAAAGCAGAACAGTGGATGAGTATGATTACTTCTATCTTCGATTTCATGTGGGTAGAAGATAACGATCGGGTACGATGTGCTATTTATATGTTACGGGATGATTCCCAGATTTGGTGGGAGATTGTTTCCCAAGGTCATAATCTGAATACTATGAATTGGAATGCATTTAGGGCACTGTTTTATGAGAAATATTATAATGAATCTATTCGTGCCGCTCAAGATGAAGAGTTCGCACTATTTGACCCAAGCAGATGCTGAAGCTGGCCCTTCGACTGTTACAGGTGAGATATCTATTAGTGGTATTATGTTTACTATTTTGATTGATTCTGGTGCCACACATTCATATATTTCTAGTAGAATCATTGAGAAGTTGAGTAGGCCATGTGATATCATATCTAGTGGATTTGGTACCTTGTTACCTACTAGAGAAGTGGTAATCTCCAGGAGGTGGGTAAGGTCTCTCCCAGTGTTAGTAGAAGGGAGAGAATTTTCAGTGGATCTGATTGAATTAGACTTAGAAGATTTTGATGCAATCCTGGGAATGGATTGGTTGACTAAGTACAATGCTACTATAGATTGTAAGAGAAAGATGGTGACTTTTGAACCAGAGGGTAAGACCCCATTTGTTTTTATGGGAAAGGTGCAGGGATCTCGGATTCCATTGATATCGACACTTAGGACTAGGAAATTATTGCGAGAAGGATGTATGGGATACCTGGCTAGTGTGTTGGATACCATGAAAGATATACCTGAGGGACCAGAAAAGGTTCGAGTAGTATGTGAATTTCCAGATGTATTCCCAGAAGAGTTACCAGGATTACCACCAAAGAGAGAGATTGACTTCGAAATTGAATTAGTATCAGGGGTTGAGCCAGTTTCTAAGGCCCCGTATAGAATGGCACCGGCAGAATTGAAGGAATTGAAAGTCCAATTACAGAACCTACTTGATCTACGATTCACGAGGCCGAGTACCTCTCCTTGGGGTGTACCAGTTTTGTTTGTCAAGAAAAAGGACAGGTCATTACGTATGTGCATTGATTATCGAGAATTGAACAAGTTGACAATAAAGAACAAGTATCCTTTGCCAAGGATAGATGATTTGTTTGATCAGTTACAGGGAAAGACCATCTTCTCCAAGATTGACCTTCGATCTGGTTATCACCAGTTGAGGATTTGGGAAGAGGATATTCCCAAAACTACTTTTTGTACTCGATATGGGCACTACGAGTTTTTAGTGATGTCCTTCGGCTTGACTAATGCACCAGGAGCATTTATGGATTTAATGAATAGGTGTTTAAAGGCTTCCTCGATAACTTTGTAATTGTGTTTATTAATGACATTCTAGTTTATTCTGAATCAGAAGAAGCTCATGAACAACACCTTCGTATGATATTACAGCGTCTCCGAGAACACAAGCTTTATGCAAAGTTCAAGAAGTGTGAAGTCTGGTTGTCCCAAGTGAGTTTCTTAGGACATGTGGTAAGTAAGGATGGAATTCTGGTAGATCCAGTGAAGATTGAAGCTGTTCAAGATTGGCCAGGACCTAAGATAGCAATTGAAGTTAGTAGTTTCTTAGGATTGGCTAGGTACTATAGGAGATTTGTAGAAGGTTTTGCCAAGATTTCTACTCCCTTGACTGAACTGACCCGAAAGAGTTATAAGTTTATGTGGACGGATAAATGTGAGAATAGCTTTCAAGAATTAAAGAAGAGATTGATTACTATACCAGTTCTAAGCCTGTCAGTCAGTGATGAAAAGTTTGTGATATACTTTGATGACTCAAGACAAGGTTTGGGTTGTGCGTTAATGCAATCAGGGAAGGTCATTGTCTATACCTCTAGGCAGTTGAAGGATTTTGAGCAGTGTTACCCCACTCATGATTTAGAACTAGCAGCTGTGGTTTTTTCCCTAAAGGTTTGGCGTCACTATTTATATGGTGAAAAGTGCGAGATTTACACCAATCACAAAAGTTTAAAATACTTTTCCACTCAAAGAGATCTGAATATGAGACAATGACGATGGCTAGAGTTAGTCAAGGATTACGACTGTGAAATCCTCTACCATCCCGGCAAAGCAAACGTAGTGGCAGATGCACTTAGCCGGAAAGGCCCAGGGTAGGTTTATGAGTTGAAGGAAATCTCTCCAAGATTGGGTGAGGATATGGCTAAGGCTGAGATTGAGTTTGTAGTCGGAAAGTTGGCAAATATTACATTGTAGTCTCATTTACTGGAAAGAATAATGATCGGCCAACAAAATCACTACTACAATTTTCACTTTTAGTGACACTATATAGTGACACGCAAAAAAGTGCATGTCACTAAAAAGTCAAGAGTGATTTTTAGTGACATGCACAATAAGACTCTAAAAATTCAGTGTTAATCTCTTGCAGTATGTGTCACTAAAAGTATGAAGTGTCACTAAAAACTAAAATCCAAAATTTCCTAATTTTTATTAATATAAAAAATATTCGCATATAGTGACACGCTAGGCGCGAATGGATAAATATATCCCCACCCATTTGGCGTGTCACTATATCATAAATTAATTTTTTTTATAAAAAAAGTACAATTATAATTAATAATTAAATAAAAAATTTAAAAAATATATTTAATAATAGTGGATTCTTGTTATTCACGCCACCTCTTTTCTAATCAATTAAAATCCAATATAAAAAGTTAAATAATAAAACATAAAATAAATATAATAATAAAATATATTATTCTAAACCTAAACAACAACATACACGGCACCCTCTCAAAATATTAATTTATTTTATTATTTTATACCATTCTCAAACTTTTCAAATACCCTTTGTGCGGCAGCCCTCTCAAACTATTAAACTTTTCAAACTTTTCTCCTCTCTCTTAATTACAACCGCACAAATTAAGGGCTTCACACATATCTTCTTCTTCCTTTCTTCTTTACGGGTTGGGTTCTAAGGTTCTTGTGGGTTCAAGTTTTCTGCTCTCCTCTTTACAACAGCCACAAAACACATTTTTCTTCATCTTTTCTTAGCCACGACGACGACTGACGGCAGTCGAGATTCATCAACGGAGGACACACCATTCGGAACCTTGAGCAAAGCGTTTTCCTCATTGGACGATGGAACTTTGCAAATCACTTTTTGGTTTTTTTGTCGCACAAACAGGCCACAATGAGCTTAATCGTCTCCCTCGTTTGTCTATGTGTTTAGCCATTTTAAACCTAACCTTCTATATTACTTTTTTTTAATTTTCTCTCTCTCTCTCTCTCTCTCTCTCTCTCTCTCTCTCTCTCTCTCTCTCTCTCTCTCTCTCTCTCTCTCTCTCTCTCTCTCTCTCTCTCTCTCTCTCTCTCTCTCTCTCTCTCTCTCTCTCTCTCTCTCTCTCTCTCTCTCTCTCTCTCTCTCTCTCTCTCTCTCTCTCTCTCTCTCTCTCTCTCTCTCTCTCTCTCTCTCTCTCTTCTTTGTGCAGGTGTGCAACAGCAGTTTGGGGTTTGTGGCCGACGATGGTGGTATGGGGTTTGTGGCCGATGATGGCGGGTGGGGAGATATGGACAACAATAGGCGATTACTGGATCTGATTTTTTTTTTTTAACTTTTTAGATTTTTTTCTATTTTGTTTCTAAGTGTGTTCATACTCATTTCCATTCTATTATTTGTATTTGTTAATTGATGTGAATGTTTTTAGTTTTAAAGTAAAGTTTTGTATTTTGTCACTTGAGTAATTAATTTATGGAAAGCATTCTAATACAAATTTTGTATTTTTATATTTTTGTTAATGTTAATGTATTTTTAAATTGTATCATTAATTAAATTATTATTACAAATTTATAATAATTAAAAAAAATTATATAAATCATATTTATACCCAAAAAAATATTTATAAAAATAATATGAATTATTATTATTAAATTATTATTATTTTTTATATAATTAAAGAAATTTAGATATAGTTACACTTTTTTAGAGTAGCTGTTATTTTTATAGTCTGACAATGTTTGACTCTAAAATCTTATAGTGACGCGCGTGGAGCGAAGCTAAAAGGGTTTAGTGACCCTCCTGAAGTGTCACTAAATACTGCTTTTCCAGTCACCCACATTAGTGACGCGCAGTGAAGTGTCACTAAATAGTTTTAGAGTCACTCAATACAGGTCACTGAATCCAGTTTTTGTAGTAGTGAATGATCCTGAATTGATTGAACTCAAAAAGAAAGTTGAGATTAGTGCTACAAAGGATTTCACTGTGACTCCAAGTTGACTACTAAGATATAAGTGTAGAATTTGTGTTCCGACAAATGATCAGATCAGAAGGGAAATCCTTGATGAGCTCCATACTACTCCGTATTCCCTACACCCGGGGACAACAAAGATGTATCATGACACCAAGGAAATATATTGGTGGCCGAGAATGAAGAGTGATATTGTTGAATATGTTTCAAAGTGTTTAACCTGTCAGCAGGTTAAGGCTGAACATCAAAGGCCAGTAGGTTTACTTCAGCCCTTCAGAATACCTGAATAGAAATGGGAAGACATAACTATGGACTTCGTAGTGGGATTGCCTAGGACTACTTGGTTATATGATTCTATATGGATGATAGTGGATAGATTTACCAAGTCAGCGCACTTTTTACCTGTGCGAGTGACTTATACTGTGGAACAATATTTTGAATTGTACATTAAGGAAATAGTGAGACTTCATGGTGCCCCAAAGTCAATTGTTTCAGATCGTGATCCCAAATTTACTTCCAAGTTTTGGGAGAGTTTACAGAAAGCTATGGGAACCAAGTTGAGATTCAGTACAACTTTTCACCCTCAGACAGATGGTCAGTCTGAGAGAACCATTCAGATATTGGAAGACATGTTGCGAGAATGTGTAATACATTTTGAAGGATCTTGGAACAAGTTCCTACCCTTGATTGAATTTTCATATAATAACAGTTATCAGAGTACCATTAGTATGGCACCTTACGAGATGCTATATGGTAGGAAATGTCGATCGCCTATCCACTGGGATGACGCTTGAGAGAGACGTTATCTTGGACCTGAATTGGTCCAAAGACCAGTTAAGCCATTGAAAAGATTCGATCTCGTATGGTTGCTTTGCAAAGTAGACAGAAAAGCTACGCTGATCTAAGCGTAGGGATATCGAATTTCAAGTGGGAGACTCTGTATTTCTTCGAATATCACCTATAAAAGGGATCCGTAGATTTGGAAATAAAGGAAAGTTGAGCCCTAGATACATCGGTCCTTTTAAGATACTGGAGCGGATAGGTCAGGTGGCCTATCAATTAGCTTTACCACCCGCGTTATCCGGGGTGCATAATGTCTTCCATATCTCTATGTTGAGAAAGTACGTGTCAGATCCGACACATGTTTTGAGTTACGATGATATTGAGCTCCAGACAGACTTATCTTATAATGAACAACCTATCCAGATCTTAGACAGAAAGGAGAAAGTACTCTGAAATAAAACGATCCTTCTAGTTAAAGTCCTGTGGAAGAATAGTAAACTTGAGGAAGCGACTTGGGAATTAGAGTCGCAGATGCAGGAGCTATATCTCAAGTTATTCAGGTAAATTTCGAGGATAAAATTCTTAGAAGGATGGGATGATTGTGATATCCCGATAAGCCTAATGGTAAATAATTAGGGTTTATATTTATATTTTGGGATAATTAGGTAATAAGTGAGATTATGATCTTACTAATCTAGTTCAATATAAATTTTAAATTTGCTATAAGTGAGTAAATAAGTGTAATTTATAAATATTGGAGATTTATATAGCATTTGTGAATGCAATATGAGTTATATGTGGAATAAAAATATTTTCAGGTTCGGCGACCTTAGAGACTCGATCGCGGGCTAAAAATGTCATAACAGATTTAATTGAGAGAATTAATGGGAATATTGTGATAAGTTGATAATGTTGATATTGGAACAATCAAGTGTTGGAATTAAATTTACCAGGATCTTAGATCTACTCACAAGTATGTTGATTTAACAACCTAAATATGAACTTCTAAAACGATAAACAAAAACACATAAAAGTTAAGAAACCTTACAGTGATGGCAGCGAAATTAAGTGTCTCCTTCCACTCAGATCTCTAACCCTTGATTCCTGTCTGTAGCAGAGTATAATCAAGATCTGAGCCCGAATGTCCTTCAGTTGGATGTGCTCCTTCACAGTCTTCCAAACTATGATTGAGGTATTGTATGCTGTGTGTGGGCACTTCTCTCTCACAAGGAATTTGAAATTCACTCTCTTTTTCTCTCTTGATTTCGTGTGATACAATATGGCATGAATATCAAAGCATTCAAAAGCATACCAAGAGTAGAGAGGGGGCGGCTTTATATAGGAAAAGAGAAGAGCTCAACTTTCCAAATAAACAGTTTTCTCTTTTACGGTGTAATTGATTAACTGTCTTATTTAGTGTGATCCACCACTTTCCTATTATTGCTAGGCTTTGATTAGCAATTACATGGAAATTAAAATTGAAAATAATAATTGGGAAACATGCAAAGAGGTGGTCGGCCATGTGTGATATGGGCCTTACTTGGATTTTGCAGTTTCCTCAATTTTATTTCTATTTCTCCAAAAATACCACTTTTCCAATTCTAACCATTTAAATGCCAAAACTAATTATTTAATAACTAAAATAGATTATTAAATAATATTGTCATTTAATATAATTATTAATTAGACATACAAAGTCTCTTAATTAATGATTAAACCTAGAAACCCTTTTATTTACAATTTCATCCTTAAACAGTGAGAATTCACAAATTAGACATAGTCTAACTTTTAGAATTGTTGTCACAGGAATTTTGACAACACCAATTTTGTGCGAGTATTCAAGGGTTGCTTGGATACCAAAAAATAGATATGCGAGTACTCACTTAGAATGGCGAGTACTCAAAGAATATAGTGTGAGTATTGTTAATAGTATAAAATAGACACAGAAAAGTATAGTGGTTCAGCAGGAGCTTCGAGCTTGGCCTGCCTAATCCACTGTTGAAAAGAGTACTCTAGCTCTGTTTCATTATTCAGATCAGCCCCCCTTTGAATGGAGGGGGAAGCCCCTACTTATAGGTAGTAGGCATCGGTTACAAATAATGGTCATAATGAGACCGTTACAAAATAATAACAATAATATGCTTATTAATCAAATTAATTACAACGGTTATAAATATATATAACGTTTGTCATGAATGCTCCTTGAATGTTTGACTGCTGACTTCCGTTAATTGGTGTATGTATTTGCACCTTTTCCTATTAGTACTACGAGTTCACCAAATATGCGAGGTGTGCCTTTCTTACTATAGCGAGGTCTCTTTAAGTTAATATTGCGAGATCCTTTCTTTCGGTACTGCGAGTACTATAATATTGCGAGCCACCTTCAATACAGCGAGTTCTCTATAGACAAGTCTTTCTCGCGGGGAGGGTAAATTTATGCCGATAACACATGCCCCTAGTTCTTCAGTATAGCTTTCTCTGTGCTGGAGAACTTAAAATAGTCTGAGCCCGCGTTTGTCGATGATCATGATGCCTTATTCATGTTGTGCGTCACATTTTCGATTGATTTTCTAAAGTCGCAGGTTTCTTATAAGACCATCGCACAATAAATATGTGAATCTCGCGGGATTCTTTTGGATGTGTGAACCGCTCGTGGTTCATATTGATGCATGGACCTCGCAGGGTTTTCATCGGTGCATGAACCTATCGGGGTTCTTATGAACCTTGTGAGGTTCTAATTGATGCATGAACTTCTCGGAGTTTGCACTAATGTATGAACCTTACGGGGTTCAAATAAATGCACAAACCTCTCGGGGTTTGTTTTGTTGTGCGAACCTATCGGGGTTCTTAATTCATGGAATGGCTACGACCAAACGGGTCGCGTATCGGGCATTCGTGTATGAACCTCTCGGGGTTCTTATTTCATGGAATGCCTGCGACTAAACGGGTCGCATATCGGGCATTCGTGTATGAACCTCTCGGGTTCTTATTTCATGGAATGCCTGCGACTAAACGGGTCGCATATCGGGCATTCGTGTATGAACCTCTCGGGGTTCTTATTTCATGGAATGCCTGCGACTAAACAGGTCGCATATCGGGCATTCGTGTATGAACCTCTCGGGGTTCTTATTTCATGGAATGCCTTCGACTAAACAGGTCGCATATCGGGCATTCATGTATGAACCTCTCGGGGTTCTTATTTCATGGAATGCCTGCGACTAAACGGGTCGCATATCGGGCATTCGTGTATGAACCTCTCGGGGTTCTTATTTCATGGAATGCCTGCGACTAAACGGGTCGCATATCGGGCATTCGTGTGCTGACAACATAGAACTCGCGGGTTCTGGTCGAGTTGTCGTGCACATTGGTCATCCGGACCAAATGCTGGTGAAGATGCAGTCTTTACATAGGCTTGAGGGAGAAACACCGGGTCATCACATATACTCGATATATGTCTCGACTGTGCTAACTTCTCTCTACGTCCCGCTTTTATTCTTTTTACTATGCGATGCATAGTGTGCGACTAGACCCTATCTCGGTCGCACCTTCTCGCAAGTTTCGATCATACAAGGAAATACTGTGGGAATTGCTCCCTTATCATGCCCCTAGTTCTTGCGATGACATGTTGCTGTCTAATCGTTGAACTTTTCTTGAGGGACATTTGATCTGTCACATTGCAGGTGATCTTTAGTTTTACCTTATCGAGGTTTTCATAATGACTATCGATCATCATTTATATTTTCAAGATGCCTTGTCAGCAGAACTCTTTGGAGTCTGTACTGTCCGTTAGGACGGAGAGGCAATTTTTTCATGAATCGTCCAAATAAGACATAGATTTGGCCATATATACGATGTGCTAGTATTAAAAGTACCGAGCACCATCAGGGGTTTGCAATAAACTTGTTATTTTATCATGCAAAAATGAGTCTTTGGACTGGCCTATTTATGATTATTAAAATAATTATTGCAATAGACTCACTAAAAGCAAAAATGAGCGCACATAGCTCGCCAATTTGCGATTACTTAAGAATGAGCATAGTTGGCCCAAATAATTATGCAAAAAATGAGCACACATTGGGCTCGCCAATGAACGAATAAATGTATGAAGAGCATACTTGGCTCCTAAATAGCCATGCAAAAATGAGCACAGACAATGCTCGCCAATTTGCGATTAGATAAGCATAATCGTGGGCAAAAATGAACACTATTTTCGACTTGCCAATTATTTGTGAGCGTATGCAAAAATGAGCATTATAGTTGGCTCTAAGTATCATGCAAAAATGAGCACACATTGGGCTCGCCAATTTGCGATTATGAAAAATAAGTATTGCAATGCGCTTATAAATAATTATGCAAGAAATAATTATCATGTTTCACTCCATTTTTGCAAATAAAAATGAACACATGTAAAATCATAGATTCACCATGCATTCAGATATATTTCTATTTATTTTAGAAGTGGACGAATAATAATGTATCAAATATAAAATGATTATTTTGACTAAAGTATTGGACTTGATTAAAATAAAGGAGAAAGTGCACCTGGTAATTTGTAGGTGTTGGGCTATTCGCACATATAGCGTCCGAGCATTGATTGATTCCTTCTCGTTCCTCTAATGTATAGTGCCTCTTTACTTTTATATATTCGATATATAAGAGGGCGGTATTTACCAAGTGGGCCATCGGGCCCTAAAATGAGACAAAAAAGTCTTTTTGCCTTTGGTAATTAATTCATCGCCCGAACCTTTTTAGTAAAGTTCGATTCTTTCATTTTTCTGAGATGTTAGCCAACAAACCTTTCGGGTTTGTGCGCCCGATTGAATTGGAATGGTGCCTAATCGAGGCATTGGCCATATACTTGGTATTTTAGTATGCAAAAAATAAGTGTCGGACTTTGCCTCTTTAAGAGCATATATGCATAATTGCGAACTTATCAAATAATTTTGCAAAATATGAGCACTTGTACGGCTCGCCAATTTACAAATAGAAATACAATAGCAAGTTTGCTAAACAATAATGCAAAAATGAGCACTATATTAGGCTCGCCTATTTGCAATTATAAATAAGTGCAATAATAATTTTGTTAAGCAATTATGCGAGAACGAGCATACATTGGGCTCACCAGTTTCGCAATTATAATAAAACTTGACTTTGATGTGTGGTAGCGTTAAATGCATGCCCACATAAATTATATTCACTTTAATAAATTAGAAATTAAAAATATATATTAGAGAGGACTAAATAAATAAACTGAGAGAATAACACCTGTATAATAAGGAATTTAAGTTGCTTGGACTACATTGGGCTTTGAGCGTTTCAAATATTCTTGAATATCAATCTTTATCAGGCTTGTAGGCCCATCATAAGCTCAAATTTGGGGACAAGAGTAATCTCCACTCTATTTCTTGGGCTGTACCCACTGTACGGTCCATATGTTAGGCCGTATGTGTACTTCCGTTAGTAATAGCAATCGGTGCTATTTATTACTTGGGACTCATGGGCTTGCCGTTTTGAGATACCATCAAAGCCCAAAGTAACTTTCTCTCTTGTAGGGCTTCATGCTTTACCATCTCTTTAGTATATGCATTAGCGTTGACACATAATGAAAGGAGGTGGCGTTTTTGGGTACTTCCCAGTTACGAATTTATCACTGCTTCCATTCATTTCCATAATTGAACCGTTTCACCCGTTTAATTTTCCATTTATGGTGTACTTTATACAGACGTTTCTGATTCAAAACATAAAGATGTCGTTTGGAGTTTACCGATTAGACTCTCTTCCGGCAACGAGAACGACGACAGGGTGAGTGAGATCAGTTTGTTCTTTCTTTGTTGAGCATCCTCATCACTACTTTTTTCTTACTGCCATTCGATTTCTCGTTGTGCAGTCATGCCGCTAATCGCCGTCTCCGCGGATTGGCCTATGCGATTTCTTGGTGCTATGATTCCTAAAACAATCTGTAATCTTTAGTATTGGGGGCTCTTTCTCGGTAAGAATTTATAGCCTTTATGTTGTCATCTGAGAACTCTTATTGTGAGAATAAGGTTTTGTTCTTCGATATTTACGATCTCTTTGAAGGAAATTGAAATGTCAAGGTGCTTTGATGCCTGAGCGGTTCCAATATCCAAGAACAATGAGAGTTTAGGCAGCTCCAAGAACGGAGGGATAACGCTCGGCAGACTCTTGGACCTGAGCGGTTCCAGAATCTGAGTTTCCTCGAGGTCTGGGCGGCTTCAAAGTCCGAGATAGCGGTAAGAGTCATTCCTTCCTTGCAAAATATATTATATAATCTTTAATTCTCTCTGTTTGCTGACATGGAGTTTTTCTCAGGTTTGTTTATTTCTACGCGTGGATTTGTGGATAATCTCAAACGGAGATGTTCATTTGACTTTGCTGATGTGAATTTTCTTTCTTCTGGGATCTTTTATGTTGCTTTGAACAGTGTTGTTGATGATCTCTTGATTTTGATTTTGGTTGATCTCTGAGTGTCGGGGCTGAGATTGCTCACATTTTTTCTGATTAAACAGAGGTTGATTCTGTGTATACTTGGTTCATCGCGTCATGATTTTCCTCCAAAACTCATAGAAATATTATAAAATATCGTTTCCCACAGACGGCGCCAAATGTTGTCACAGGAATTTTGACAACACCAATTTTGTGCGAGTATTCAAGGGTTGCTTGGATACCAAAAAATAGATATGCGAGTACTCACTTAGAATGGCGAGTACTCAAAGAATATAATGTGAGTATTGTAAATAGTATAAAATAGACACAGAAAAGTATAGTGGTTCAGCAGGAGCTTCGGGCTTGGCCTGCCTAATCCACTGTTGAAAAGAGTACTCTAGCTCTGTTTCATTATTCAGATCAACCCCCTTTGAATGGAGGGGGAAGCCCCTACTTATAGGTAGTAGGCATCGGTTACAAATAATGGTCATAATGAGACCGTTACAAAATAATAACAATAATATGCTTATTAATCAAATTAATTACAACGGTTATAAATATATATAACGTTTGTCATGAATGCTCCTTGAATGTTTGACTGTTGACTTCCGTTAATTGGTGTATGTATTTGCACCTTTTCCTATTAGTACTACGAGTTCACCAAATATGCGAGGTGTGCCTTTCTTACTATAGCGAGGTCTCTTTAAGTTAATATTGCGAGATCCTTTCTTTCGGTACTGCGAGTACTATAATATTGCGAGCCACCTTCAATACAGCGAGTTCTCTATAGACAAGTCTTTCTCGCGGGGAGGGTAAATTTATGCCGATAACAAGAATTATAATTGATTAATCATAAATCAATTATAGAGTCTTACAAACAGTATAGTCTCAACTAGAATGGGGACCATGGATCTATATTGCTGAGCTTCCAATAAGTTGAACCGATTTACCAAGTAAATCCCTAACTTATTAATTCATTGTTGAATCCACTCTTAGAACTTGGAATTGTACTCTCAGACTTATATAGAGCATACTATATGTTTCACGGTATACATATGCTATCTCATTTAACCATTGTTATAATCTTAATGTGATTAAAAGCTCCTCTATATAGATGATTTACATCGAGATGGGACAAATTTACCGTTTACACCCCTCAATGTATTTTGCCCCTTAAAATACTTAGTTACCTGTAAATGATGTTTTAGTGATCTAATATATAGTCATTGAAACAAGAGCTCATCCATTTACTTCTATTCAACTAAGCTCGAAGGGAATCATCACTTGACTTCTATACACCAGTAGAAGCTATAGATTCCATATTTATGTTCAGCACTCCCACTCAGTTATGCTATCATGTTCCCAAAATATACGTATCACCCTGACCCAAAAGTAAGCTTAACTAATAAATCAAAGAACATGAATAGCACTCCTGAGATTGAGCCTGAGCATATCAGGATTTAGATTCTCTTAATCTAAGATCAACTTCTGATATTGACTTGGAAAGATACAACGGTAAGTTTATAATATCTTATCTAAATTCAATATCGGTCCAGTCCAATGTATACTCCATACATTCGAAACTAGTATACTTTACCAATGTCCTGGAAAGAACATAACACTTACTCCAAGTGTAAGTATACTTTATCGCTGATTATCACATCAGTGTAAATCCAAAACACTGATGAACAGGGACTAAGTCTTTTGAATCATATAATCACAACCACATTCCACTATATTGACAATACTGTAATTGTAAATGAATATATGTTCTGGATTTAACTGATTTTGTGCATATATTAAATATGTATATTAAACCATAAACATGTAAAATACATGTTTACATAAATCACTTCAAAATTCTAAATTGATAACTAATCGGATTGTAATGGGTTTTATTTAGAGCACAAAACCCAACATCAAGAGTGTGCGGAATTTAGTTTAATGCCTCAGAAGTGGTAATTCTTAGTGGCTAAGAAACGATAGGATAATCATTAATAAAAATTATTATTAATATATTATATTATTATTAACGTTTATATATATATAAGTTAAGTTATATATGAAACTTACAAAAAGAAAAGAAAATGAACGAACTTTCATTCTCCAACGAAACCCTTACCTCCCCTTACTCATTTTCTTTGAATTTCAACCCGAAACCTAGCGATCTAAGCTCTGGTAGTGGCAGGATAGTGAATTCTCGGAGCGGGAAAGCTTAAGGTAAAGTTTAACTCCATTTTAAGTTTAAAACAATTGGTTTCGTAAAGGGGTTTTGCGAATTAGAATAGTTATGAAGGTTCTGACCTTGTAGGATTGTTCTCGGGTAGTCATGGGACTAGCAGCTGGTTTAGGGTTGTTGGGTGATGGATGCTCAAGTTTGAGTTTGAAAACTCAAGCTTGGTTCATCCATGGCATGTTTTGATTATGTATGTTTTTTTTTATTTTTGTTTATTGGGATATATTGTGGAAGGGTATTGTAGGTGTTCTGGAAAATTTGGTTGCATTTGGACATGTTTTGAGCAGGTTTGGAATTGTTTGGGGAAACCTGGTGCAAATCGGTTAACCTATTTTCCAGGACCTGTAAAATCAGTTAATCAATTTTGGCAGATTCCCCGAACAATTCATTTTCCTCGATTCATGTCCATTTCAGTACCTTGGTTGGATGATTTCCTGTTTCCTAGGGTATTGTAGTTCTAATTAGTAATAGCAGAACCTTAGGTTGGAGGTTTGGGTTTCCCGGATTAGGGTTTTGGTGTGTTATTTATCCAGTTTTATTATGTGATTAGGGCATCCATCCAGCACGAGACTTTCCGTTCAGGTCGGCCAACTCACTTGAACTCGGAAACGAGGTAAGAATAGTGTAGAACATGTGATATATATATGTGCGAATGTATGTATGTGTGAAATATATGTGCATGCTTGTTATGATTCCTACACTAACAACACTTGTACAAAAATGGTACAGTTTGCACTGGTATAGTGTATATTGTTTAAAAAGTACATTACGTTGTTACCAGCACAAGTACGGGAAAGTACAGGGTGTGTGTGGTATATCACTAAGTGGTACTCAGGGTACGAAACAAACCCTACCAACAGTCGTACAATATTAGTATGAAGTGTATGTGGTACAGTGGTTGTACCCTAGTATGGAACGTTCTTACTCATTTGTTAAGCCTTGTACATAGGTGTATGGGTGCCTAGATACAGGTCGATATTATGTGATATGTTATATGGTTTTCCAACTAAGTCTGTCAACTCACAGTTTTACTTTCATGTGTAGGTAAAGGAAAGGCGAAGGCTGAACAGGAGTGAGCTTGAACTAGGATGATGTTGTACATGTCATGGCGGCGCGACCTGGAGTGTTCGGTCTCGGGAAATCTGGGGTTTTCATTTTGTATTTGGAATATTTTGTAAAATGTTTAAATAATGGAATCCCGACACTTGTAAATATTTATATAAAATTTATAAAGTTTCACAATTAATTCTAAAAGTTTTAATTTGACACGATTTTCAAGAAAAAAAATTTATTAGTAAAGATAGTGCTTCGATTGAAAAATTACTATAGCGTGCCTTAGTGTTAGGGCGTTACAATTTTCGTATCAAAGCCGCTAGGTTTGTCTATCGAAGATCGCCAAGACATGGACAATCATCATTAGTGAAAAGCTCGGCTCACGGTTCAATAAGTCTGTTCTTGTTTAGTATTGTATATGATTATTAAAGCATGTTAGGAAGCAGATTAGTTTATGGTTAATTATTTTATTGCATTGCCTTAAAATCCATAAGAGCGGTATTAAGTTTTGTGATCGTTGTCTGACCTACCTGGCTTATGGATTCGCAGTCTAAGTCCTGTTAAATGGACTCCCAATGAAATACAAGGAGTCAGGGAAATAGGGTTGAGACCGGAGGCGGTCAGGCAAATCAAATTCTGCAGAATCCTCGTGGTCGCAGCAGAGGCCGTGGCATGTTTCAGGGTGATCGACACGTGAATCCACCACAAGCTCCTGCGAATTGGGAGCAGAGATTGGCAGAAAGGCAAGATCATATCTGCCAGCAAGATGAAGAAATTTTAAGGTTAAGGCAGTAGGGACCTCCTGCGGTGCCTCCACCGCAAGCTCAGGTTGTTTTAGTTCCTGCGGTGCGAGCAAAATAACTTGTTGCTAGCAACCGTATGGAGCCGCTATATGAGAGGTTTCGCAAGCAAGCACCTCCAGTGTTCTAGGGAGGCCCGGATGTGATGAAGGCTCAGGAGTGGCTCACGGTGATAGAAATAATTTTGAATTTCATGGGGGTCATTGGAAATGATCGGGTGACCTGTGCTACTTTTCAGTTCCAGGAAGATGCCCTTGTGTGGTGGGAATTGGTGTCCCTCACCTGAGACATCACTATTATGACCTGGGAGGAGTTCTGAGATTTATTCAATGCCATGTATTATAATGAGGCAGTCTGCAGTGGTAAGCGAAAAGAATTTATAGAATTGGTGTAGTGTAACGCCCTAATGCTAAGGCACGCTACAGTGCTTTTTCAATTATTGTGCAATCTTTGCTAATCAAAGAAATTTCTCAAAAAACGTGTCAAATTAAATACTAAACTTTGTAATTTAATAAAATATTTACAAGTGTCGGGATCCCGATTTTTTACACTTTATAAAATTTACTTTTCAAGCATACATTCCAAAATACACAGAGTTACAGGTCGCACAGCGACTTTCAAAATACAACTCCCAGATGTCCCGAGACCGAACACTCCATGTCGCGCCGCTTGACATGTACAATCTCACCCGAGCTCAGGTTCACTCCTGTTCAGCCTTCGCCTTTCCTTTACCTACACATGGAAGCAGAAACTGTGAGTCAACAGACTCAGTAAGAAATGCATATAACATATCATATAATTTCCGACCTGTAAATAGGCGCCCATACACCTATTTACAGAGCTTAACAGATGAGTATGAACATTCAATACTAGGGTACAACCACTATACCACATTCACAACGTACCTCACTGTACGAGTGTTGGTAGGGTTTTCTCCGTACCCTGAGTACCACTGAGTGATATACCACACACCTTAGCACTTTCCCGTACCCGTGTTGGTATCATTGTATCGTACTCACAACAACAATACTCACTATACCAATGCACTCTGTATCGTATCCATACAAGTGTTGGTAGTGTGAATGACAATTTAAGCATGCATATACAACACATATACATACATTCAGATAATCACATCACATATTATATTCAATTCTTACCTGTTTTCCGAATTCAAGTGTCTTGGCCGACCTGAACGGAATTCTAGTGCTAGATGGATGCCCTAATCACATATTGAAACCGGGTAAGCCACATGATTAAAACCCTAATCCCGGTGAAACCAAAACCAAAACCCTAGGTTCTGTTATACTCTTAATGGGTTATTCTAACTCTGGAAATGGGGAAACACCCAACCGAGGCATCGAAATGGCAAAAATTGAGAAAATGAAAGGCCCGGGGAACCCTGCCAAAACCGGCTAGCCGGTTTTTGTGGCACTGCAAACCGGCTAGCTGGTTTGCACCAATATTCCCCAAACTTTTCATTTGTTGCTCAATCTTCAACCAATTTCCATGAAACCTTCCAGAGCTCCTATTCAATGCATAAACAATAAAACCCAGCCAGTATTTCGCAGAACAAACCATCCAAAATTAATTTGCCATTAATGAACAAAGCTTTGCATTCAAAACTTAAAATTGCATAAAATCATTAACACCAATCAAAACCAGCTGCTATGGGCTAAATTCTACTCAACCTAACCCTAGAATTCGAACCAAACCATCATCAAACTCTAACAGCTCCTATAACACCATTTCACTATTTTAACTACTTCAAAACTTGAAAAAAAAAAAAGAGAAGGAACCATTAGGGCTTACCTTAGATTGAGTTTCCCCCTTGAAACCTTGCTGAAAATCCAAAGAAATGAAAGCAAAACTCTGATTTTGCCTTTGATTAACCCCAGCCGAAAGCAAGAGAGAGAGAGAGAAAATGGTGAGATGAATTTCTAAGTTTTCCTATTTTCTCAAAATGAATTAAGGTTAGGAAAATCTTTTTTCCTTGCTGAATAAAGTTTGCTAGGTGTCAACTAACCACAAGGCCACCTATCCATAACTTAAATAAAATGTCCAAATTGCCCTTTGACTCAAACTTAGGGTATTTCTAAAACTAGGGGTAAAATGGTCAATTTCCATAACCCCGCTCAATCCCGATAATTTAATTTCTCTAAAATATTTCCCCCTATGAAATAAGGTTCTAAACTTACCCATGTGATCAATCTAGCCATCCATCGCATTTTCCGTTGTCGCCGAACAAAAATTACAAAAATAACATATTACACATATAAGCTAGATAATACCCCTAGAGTTTAATAAAATCTCCGGAATTGAGAAATTATAACTCTAATATTTATTTCTAAGTATTGGGGTCCACAAATAATAGTAAAATAATAAAAATTAGTGCTAATTGCCTTTACTAATCCATATACTAGAGCGGTCATTACATGTAGAGTGAGGGTTTGTCAGTAACTGAATACACGACAATGTTTGATCGTCTGGCCAAGTTGGCTTCGAGTATTGTGCCAACAGACTTCAGCAAAAAGGAGAAATATCTGGCAGATCTAAATGTGAAAATTAGACATGACTTGGTGAATACTACAAATGAGGCAATATCATATACGGAGATGGTTGAGAAGGCTCTACGAGCCAAAGGTGCGGTTAAGTTTCTTCAGGAGCTCCGAGTGACTCCAAGTGTTGGTGGGACCCCCACTCTTCCTACTCTTGTTTATGGTAGGGATGGTGGTAATTCCACCACTGAGCAGAAAAGAAAGGATACCCTGGCATCTGGTGGTTCGGGACAGAGCAAGCAGTTTTGTGGGAACCAAGGCAGAGGTGGACGCTAGGGTTATTCTTACCCTGAGTGCCCACGTTGTAAGAAACATCATCTGGGTGAGTGCAACCGGAAGACATGCTTTCAGTGCAGCATGGTGGGTCATTTCAAGAAAGATTTCCCTCAAGCAAAGAAAGAAGAGTAGAAGCCAGAGGAAAAACCTGTACCTTCTCGGGTGTTTGCCATCACTCAAGCTGATGCTGTAGTCAATCCTTCTGTGGTAACAGGTCAGCTTAACCAGTGCAATAGTCTTGTTTCGAAGAATTTTTTCTTTTCTATCCAAAATCTGAACAGGTTGCTCTTCATAGGATAAGTCTGGTTGAAGTTCAAGGGCTTCATAACTCAAGACATGAGTCGGGTCTGACACGTATTTCCTTAACATAGAAATGTGAAATACGTCATGAACAGCCGATAGTGCTGGTGGTAAGGCTAGCCGATACGCTACCTGCCCGACCTTCTCAAGTATCTGAAATGGCCCAATGAACCTAGGGCTTAACTTACCCTTCTTCCCGAAGCGTCTAATACCCTTCATTGGTGAAACCCGCAGGAAAACATGTTCTCCTGCCTGAAATGTAACATCTCTACGCTTCGGATCAGCATAACTTTTCTGCCTGCTTTGAGAAGCAAGCATCCGAGCCTTGATCTTATCAATAGCTTCATTGGTCCTCTGCACGAATTCTGGACCCAGGTACTTCCTTTCTCCTGTCTCATCCCAATGAATAGGAGAACGACATTTTCTACCGTATAACATCTCATAGGGAGCAATCCCTATTGTACTTTGGTAGCTGTTGTTGTAGGAGAATTCAATTAAAGGCAAGTACTTACTCCATGAACCCTCAAAGTCCATGACACAGGCTCGCAATAAGTCTTCTAAAATCTGGATAGTTCTTTCTGACTGACCATCAGTTTGAGGGTGAAAGGCTGTACTAAACTTTAACTTGGTACCCATAGCCTTCTGAAGACTCACCCAAAACTTCGATGTGAACTTTGGATCCCTGTCTGATACAATAGATTTAGGGGCTCCATGGAGACGAACTATCTCCTTCACATACAATTTAGCATATTGATCCACTGAATATGTAACTTTCACTGGTAAGAAGTGAGCTGACTTTGTGAATCTGTCCACGATAACCCAAATAGAATCATACATTCCCGTAGTTCTAGGCAAACCAGTTACAAAGTCCATTGCGATGTCCTCCCACTTCCATTCTGGAAGGACTAAAGGTTGCAATAACCCTGTCGGCCTCTGATGTTCAGCCTTAATCTGCTGGCAGGTTAAACACTTGGACACGTAGTCCACCACATCTCTTTTCATCCCATACCACCAGAAGTAGGGTTTCAAATCCTGATACATCTTGGTGGTTCCCGGATGCAACGAATAAGGCGTGGTGTGAGCTTCAACAAGTATCTCTTTCTTAAGCTCATCCACACTAGGAACACAAACTCGAGCTTTATATAGCAACATTTCACTGCTCGAGATTGAAAAGCCTCTAGGCCGACCAGCCACTACTTCATCTCGAATTTTAACTAGCTCGGGATCTTCCAGTTGTGCCTTTCTGATTCTCTCCAACAGATCAGATTGGAGTGTTAAATTATGTAATTTCTCGACCACAAACTCAATCTGTGCACCTCCCATTTCCGAGGCTAGTTGAGGGGCTATCATAATCGTAGTATAAACTTGCTCGGGACCCTTTCTGCTTAAAGCATCGGCCACAACATTGGCTTTCCCGGGGTGATACAGTATTTCACAATCGTAGTCCTTAACTAACTCCAACCACCTTCTCTGCCTCATATTCAGATCTTTCTGGGTGAAAAAGTATTTAAGACTCTTATGATCAGTATAAATCTCACACTTTTCACCGTAAAGATAATGTCGCCATATCTTTAAAGCAAAAACCACAGCAGCGAGCTCTAAATCATGAGTTGGGTAACGCTGCTCATAATCCTTCAGTTGACGAGAGGCATAGGCTATGACTGCGTCGCCTTGCATCGTAACACATCCCAGACCCTGTCTGGATGCATCACAATAAACAACAAATTTCTCTTGGTCTGATGGCAAAGCTAACACCGGAGCTGTTATCAAACGCTGCTTCAACTCCTGAAAGCTTGATTCACATTTATCTGACCACACAAATCTCTGATTTTTCTTGGTCAATTCGGTTAGGGGCATAGAAAGTTTAGAAAATCCTTCGACGAAACGTCGATAATACCCTGCTAACCCAAGAAAACTTCGAACTTCCGTCACAGATTTGGGCCTCGGCCAATTCTTCACTGATTCTACCTTGTTTGGATCGACCATAATTCCATTCTTTCCAACAATATGACCTAGAAAGGACACCTCGGACAACCAGAATTCACACTTTTTGAACTTGGCATACAGCTTGTGATCCCTAAGTCGCTGTAACACCATTCGAAGATGATGCTCGTGCTCCTCTTCTGACTGAGAGTATACAAGGATGTCATCGATAAACACTATAACGCAGTTATCAAGGAAATCCTTGAACACCCTATTCATGAGATCCATAAAGGCCGCAGGAGCATTAGTCAATCCGAATGACATTACCAGAAACTCATAGTGCCCATATCTGGTTCTAAAAGCAGTCTTCGGTATGTCCTCCTCCCGAATTCTGAGTTGATGATAACCAGACCGTAAATCAATCTTCGAAAACACTGTCTTTCCCTGAAGCTGATCGAACAGATCATCGATCCTAGGCAACGGGTACTTGTTCTTAATCGTCAGCTTGTTTAGTTCCCGATAATCAATACACATTCTGAGGGAACCATCTTTCTTTTTCACAAAAAGAACTGGAGCTCCCCAGGGCGATACACTGGGTCGAATAAACCCAATTTCAAGCATCCCCTGAAGTTGTAACTTAAGCTCCTTGAGTTCTGCTGGAGCCATCCTATATGGAGCTTTAGAAACAGGTTCGACTCCAGGTGCCAAATCAATAACAAAGTCAATCTCTCGCTGAGGCGGCAATCCCGGCAACTCCTCGGGAAACACATCAAGAAAATCTTTCACCACCCGGACTACCTCAGGCTCAAATGTTTCAGGTCTGCTGGAGTCAAATACTACCGCTAGAAATCCTACACAACCATTGCATAGTAAATCCCTAGCTCTCAACACAGAAATAACCGGGATCCGAGACCCCTGAACCGATCCAACATAAACAAATGGATCTTCACCTTCCGGCTGAAAAGTCACCATTTTACGCCTACAATCTATACTGGCCGAATACTTGGATAAGAAATCCATTCCCAGTATAATATCAAACTCAGTTAATTTCAATTCTATGAGGTCAGTACTCAATTCCCTATCTTCGATCCTAATCGGCATAGACCTAATGCGCCTACTAGAGATAACCAATTCCCCGCTAGGCATTAGGGTTCCAAACCCTCTTTCTAAAATATCACAAGGCCTACCCAAAAGATCAATCACTCTTGTAGCCACATATGAACGTGTAGCTCCCGAGTCAAATAATTCTGTAAATAACAAGTTGTTGACGGGAAGCTGACCTGTCACAACAGAAGGACTGGCTGCAGCATCAGCTTGGGTAATGGCAAACACACGAGCAGGAACCGGTTTCACCTCAGCTTTCGGCTCCTCTTTCTTTGCCTGGGGGCAATCTTTCTTGAAATGCCCCACCATGCCACATAGGAAGCATGTCTTCCGGTTACATTCTCCCGGGTGATGTTTCTTGCACCTTGGACACTCAGGATAAGAGTAACCCTGGCGTCCTCCTCTGCCTTGGTTCCCACGGAACCGCTTGCTTTGCCCCGAGCCACCAAAAGCTGGAACAACTTTTCTTTTTCTTGTCAGTGGTGGAGTCACCACCATCCCTACCATAAACAGGAGTAGGAGCAGTGGGGGTTCCACCAACACTCGGAGTCACCCGGGGCTCCTGAAGAAATTTCACCGCACCCTCGGCTCTCAAAGCCTTTTCAACCATCTCCGCATAAGTGGTTGCCTCAGTAGTAGTAATAACCAGATCATGTCTAATTTTTGCACTCAAACCCGCCAAGTATTTCTCTTTTTTACTGAAGTCGGTTGGGACAATTCCCGCTGCCAGCTTGGCCAAATGGTCAAACTTTGTCGTATACTCTGTAACCGACATTCCCTCAGATTGAACTAGTTCAGTGAACTCTTTCCGCTTTGCACTGCGGACTGCTTCATTGTAATACTTGGAGTTAAACAATTCCTTGAATTCTTCCCAGGTCATCAGCGTGACGTCTCGAGTGAGGGTTATTAACTCCCACCACACGAGAGCGTCTTCCTGAAACTGAAAAGTGGCACAAGTTACCCGGTCATTTCCAACTACTCCCATAAAATTGAGGATGCGTTCAATCACTGAAAGCCACTGCTCGGCCTTCATCACATCAGGGCCTCCCAGAAACACTGGAGGTGCCTGTTTCCGGAATCTTTCATACAACGGCTCCATACGGTTGCCAACAACAGGTTGTTCTGCTGGCACCGCAGGAACTGCAACAGCCTGAACCACTTGAGGAGGCACGGCAGGAGGACCCTGCTGCCTTAATCTTTGGATCTCTTCATCTTGTTGGCGGATTCTATCTTGCATCTCCGCAAATCTTTGCTCCCAATCAGGAGGAGCTTGACGTGGATTTACAGGGCGACCACCCTGAGCTCTGCCACGGCCACGGCCGCGACCACGAGGATTTTGAGGATTCCTCTGACCGCCTCCGGTCTCAACCATGCCACCCTGACTTCTTGTATTTCGCGGGACGTCCATTTAATAGGACTTAGCCTGCGAATCCATAAGCCAGGCAGGTTAGACAGCGATCAAAATTAACACCGCTCTTAATAACTTAAAGGCAACACACTTTCTTTTCTTTTTAAGAAAATATATTTAATTTAAATCTAATATGCTTCCTAACATGCTTTCACATTCACATTTATTTAAGGTACTAAACAAGTACAGGCTTACTGAACCGTGAACCGAGCTTTCTCTGATGAAGATTGTACATGTCATAGCAAGCTTCGGTAGACAAACCTGGCGGCTCTGATACCAAAATTGTAACGCCCTAATGCTAAGGCACGCTACAGTGCTTTTTCAATTATTGTGCAATCTTTGCTAATCAAAGAAATTTCTCGAAAAACGTGTCAAATTAAAACTTTTGCATTAAATACTAAACTTTGTAATTTAATAAAATATTTACAAGTGCCGGGATCCCGATTTTTTAAACTTTATAAAATTTACTTTTCAAGCATACATTCCAAAATACACAGAGTTACAGGTCGCACAGCGACTTTCAAAATACAACACCCAGATGTCCCGAGACCGAACACTCCAGGTCGCGCCGCTTGACATGTACAATCTCACCCGAGCTCAGGTTCACTCCTGTTCAGCCTTCGCCTTTCCTTTACCTACACATGGAAGCAGAAACTGTGAGTTAACGTACTCGCAAGAAATGCATATAACATATCATATAATTTCCGACCTGTAAATAGGCGCCCATACACCTATTTACAGAGCTTAACAGATGAGTATGAACGTTCAATACTAGGGTACAACCACTATACCACATTCACAACGTACCTCACTGTACGAGTGTTGGTAGGGTTTTCTCCGTACCCTGAGTACCACTGAGTGATATACCACACACCTTAGCACTTTCCCGTACCCGTGTTGGTATCATTGTATCGTACTCAGAACAACAATACTCACTATACCAATGCACTCTGTATCGTATCCATACAAGTGTTGGTAGTGTGAATTACAATTTAAGCATGCATATACAACACATATACATACATTCAGATAATCACATCACATATTATATTCAATTCTTACCTGTTTTCCGAATTCAAGTGTGTTGGCCGACCTGAACGGAATTCTCATGCTAGATGGATGCCCTAATCACATATTGAAACCGGGTAAGCCACATGATTAAAACCCTAATCCCGGTGAAACCAAAACCAAAACCCTAGGTTCTGTTATACTCTTAATGGGTTATTCTAACTCTGGAAATGGGGAAACACCCAACCGAGGCATCGAAATGGCAAAAATTGAGAAAATGAAAGGCCCGGGGAACCCTGCCAAAACCGGCTAGCTTTAGGCACTGCAAACCGGCTAGCCGGTTTGCACCAGTATTCCCCAAACTTTTCATTTGTTCCTCAATCTTCAACCAATTGCCATGAAACCTTCCAGAGCTCCTATTCAATGCATAAACAATAAAACCCAGCCAGTATTTCGCAGAACAAACCATCCAAAATTAATTTGCCATTAATGAACAAAGCTTTGCATTCAAAACTTAAAATTGCATAAAATCATTAACACCAATCAAAACCAGCTGCTATGGGCTAAATTCTACTCAACCTAACCCTAGAATTAGAACCAAACCATCATCAAACTCTAACAGCTCCTATAACACCATTTCACTATTTTAACTACTTCAAAACTTGAAAAAAAAGAGAAGGAACCATTAGGGCTTACCTTAGATTGAGTTTCCCCCTTGAAACCTTGCTGAAAATCCAAAGAAATGAAAGCAAAACTCTGATTTTGCCTTTGATTAACCCCAGCCGAAAGCAAGAGAGAGAGAGAGAGAAAATGGTGAGATGAATTTCTAAGTTTTCCTATTTTCTCAAAATGAATTAAGGTTAGGAAAATCCTTTTTCCTTGCTGAATAAAGTTTGCTAGGTGTCAACTAACCACAAGGCCACCTATCCATAACTTAAATAAAATGTCCAAATTGCCCTTTGACTCAAACTTAGGGTATTTCTAAAACTAGGGGTAAAATGGTCAACTTCCATAACCCCGCTCAATCCCGATAATTTAATTTCTCTAAAATATTTCCCCCTATGAAATAAGGTTCTAAACTTACCCATGTGATCAATCTAGCCATCCATCGCATTTTCCGTTGTCGCCGAACAAAAATTACAAAAATAACATATTACACATATAAGCTAGATAATACCCCTAGAGTTTAATAAAATCTCCGGAATTGAGAAATTATAACTCTAATATTTATTTCTAAGTATTGGGGTCCACAAATAAATTAATTCACAAATAATAGTAAAATAATAAAAATTAGTGCTAATTGCCTTTACTAATCCATATACTAGAGCGGTCATTACATGTAGAGTGAGGGTTTGTCAGTAACTGAATACACGACAATGTTTGATCGTCTGGCCAAGTTGGCTTCGAGTATTGTGCCAACAGACTTCAGCAAAAAGGAGAAATATCTGGCAGATCTAAATGTGAAAATTAGACATGACTTGGTGATTACTACAAATGAGGCAATATCATATACGGAGATGGTTGAGAAGGCTCTACGAGCCAAAGGTGCGGTTAAGTTTCTTCAGGAGCTCCGAGTGACTCCAAGTGTTGGTGGGACCCCCACTCTTCCTACTCTTGTTTATGGTAGGGATGGTGGTAATTCCACCACTGAGCAGAAAAGAAAGGATACCCTGGCATCTGGTGGTTCGGGACAGAGCAAGCAGTTTTGTGGGAACCAAGGCAGAGGTGGACGCTAGGGTTATTCTTACCCTGAGTGCCCACGTTGTAAGAAACATCATCTGGGTGAGTGCAACCGGAAGACATGTTTTCAGTGCAGCATGGTGGGTCATTTCAAGAAAGATTTCCCTCAGGCAAAGAAAGAAGAGTAGAAGCCAGAGGAAAAACCTGTACCTTCTCGGGTGTTTGCCATCACTCAAGTTGATGCTGTAGTCAATCCTTCTGTGGTAACAGGTCAGCTTCTTGTCAGAAACTCCTATTTTACTGTGTTATTTGACTAGGGAGCTACACACTCATATGTGGAGACACGGGTAATTAATCTATTGGGTAGGCCTTGTGATTTTATTAAAAGATGGTTTGGAACCCTGTTGCCTACCAGGGAGTTAGTTATCTCCAATAGGCGATTTAGGTCTATGCCGGTTAGGATTGAAGATAGGGAGTTAAGTGCTGACCTAATAGAGCTGAAAATAACAGAGTTTGACATCATACTTGGGATGGATTTTCTATCCAAGTATTCGGCCAGCATTGATTGTAAGCGGAAAATGTTAACTTTTCAGGCGGAGGGTGAAGATCCATTTGTCTATGTTGGATCTGTTCAGGGGTCTCGGATCTCGATTATTTATGTGTTAAGGGCTAGAGATTTACTACATAGTGGATGTGTAGGATTTTTAGCGGTTGTGATTGACTCCAGCAGACCCAAAACATTTAGGCCTTAGGTAGTCAGGGTTGTTAAAGAATTTCTCGACGTATTTCCCAAAGAATTTCCGGGATTATCGCCACAATAGGAAATAGATTTTGTGATTGACTTGGCACCTGGAATTGAACCTGTTTCAAAAGCACCATTTAGAATGGCTCCAGCGGAACTCAAGAAGCTAAAAATACAACTTCAGAGGATGCTTGATTTAGGGTTTATCCGACCCAGTGTATCACCCTGGGGAGCTCCGGTTCTGTTTGTGAAAAAGAAGGATGGATCCCTCAAAATGTCTATTGATTATTGGGAACTGAACAAGTTGACAATTAAGAACAAGTACTAGTTACCCAGAATTGATGATTTGTTCGATCAGCTTCATGGACAGACTATATTTTCGAAGATTGACCTGCGATCCGGTTATCATCAGCTCAGAATTCGGGAAGAAGATATACCAAAGACTGCATTTCAAACCAGATATGGGCACTATGAGTTCTTGGTAATGTTATTCGGATTGACAAATGCTCCAGCGGCCTTTGTGGATCTCATGAATAGAGTATACAAGGATTTTCTCGATAATTGTGTTATAGTGTTCATCGATGACATCCTCATATACTCGCAGTCAGAAGAGGAGCATGAGCACCATCTCCGAATAGTATTACAGCAACTCAGGGATCATAAGTTGTATGCAAAATTCAAAAAGTGTGAATTTTGGTTGTTAGATGTATCTTTTCTAGGGCATATTGTCGGGAAAGATGGAATTATGGTTAACTCAGGAAAGATTGAATTAGGGGTGAGCAATGGTCGGTTTGGTCGGTTTTTTACACAAAAAAAATCCAAAATTCGGTTTTCAGTTTTTATGGTTCTAATCCGAAAAACGACCGACCATTATAAAAATATAAAAAAACCGACCATTTTAATCCACAGTTTGGTCGGTTTAAACTGACCAAACCGAACTTCATTTTTTTAAAAAAAAATTAAGTTTTTAAATTTTTTATAAATATTTGAAAACCAAAAAAATAAAATATTGTATCAAATATCATATAATTTAAAAATAAAACTTTCTTAGTTAAACAAATAATGTAAAATAAACTTTTTTTTAAATTTGTTTAAATTATTTGTGCTACTAATCTGATAATGAGTTATATTAAAAAACTAGTATTATTGTATGAATGTGTGTATATAATACGTAAATGCATCAAATTATAATAAAATAAAATAATGAATAATTGATACTTTAAATAAAAAAGATGTAAGTAAAATTAGTTTAATAAAATTGTATATTAAATATGTACAAAAATAATATATATTATACATAATATATATGTTCGGTCGGTTCTCGGTTTAATCGGTCGTTTTGCCATTGACACTAAAATTGACCATGTTAAGGCAGTTTTAACCGAAGGCGGTTTTTTCAGTTTTTGGTTTTTTTGATGTCAGTTTTTTCGGTGTTCGGACGGTCAGTTTACTCAGTTTGGTCAGTTTCTTAGATTTTTTGCTCACCCCTAGATTGAATCAATGAAGAATTGGTCGAGGCCAAAAACTATGATAGAGGTGCGAAGTTTTCTCAGTTTGGCAGGGTATTATCAACGTTTTATTGAAGGATTCTCTAAGATTTCAATGCCACTAACCGAGTTAACTAAGAAGAATCAACGGTTCATATGGTCAGACAAGTGTGAAGCAAGTTTTCAGGAGTTCAAACACCGATTGATAACAGCACAAGTGCTAGCTTTACCATCAGATTGAGAAAAGTTCGTTGTTTACTGTGATGCATCCAGACAGGGTCTTGGATGTGTTTTGATGCAAGCTGACAAAGTTATAACCTATGCCTCCCGTCAACTAAAAGATTATGAGCAGCGCTACCCAACGCATGATTTAGAGCTTGCTGCAGTGGTATTTGCTCTAAAAATATGGTGACACTACCTTTATGGTGAAAAATGCGAGATTTACACTGATCATAAGACTATCAAGTACTTTTTCACCTAGAAAGATATAAATATGAGGCAAAGCTGGTGGCTGGAATTGGTCAAAGATTACAACTGCAAAATTCTATATCACCTCGAGAAAGCCAATGTTTGTGGAAGATGCACTGAGTAGGAGAGGTCCCGGGCAGGTTTTCACCACTATAATGATAGCTCTTCAACTGGCCACAAAAATGGTTAAAGCTGAAATTTAATTTGTAGTTGGAAAGTTGCACAACTTGACACTTCAATCTGATTTGTTAGAGAGAATCAGAAGGGCGCAGTTGGAAGATCCTGAGCTAATCAAGATTCGAGATGAGGTGATGGCTGGTCAGCCTAAAAACTCTTCAATCTCGATTAATAATGAAATGTTACTGCATAAAGCTCAAGTTTGTGTTCTTAATATTGGTGAGCTTAAGAAGGAAATCCTCGATGAAGTCCACACCACACCTTATTCGCTGCATTCGGGAACCACCAAAATGTACCAGGATTTAAAACCCTACTTTTGGTGGTATGGGATGAAAAAAAAATGTGGTAGAATACGTATCCAAGTGTTTAACTTGCCAGCAAATTAAAGTTGAACATCAGAGGCTGGCATGGTTATTACAACCATTAGCCCTTCTTGAGTGGAAGTGGGAAGACATTGTAATGGATTTCGTGGTTGGTTTTCCTAGAACCACGAGAGTGTTTGATTCAGTGTGGGTCATAGTGGATCGATTCACAAAGTTAGCTCATTTTCTGCCAGTAAAGATTACTTATACAGTGGATCAGTACGCTGAACTGTATGTAAAGGAGATAGTTCGTCTCCATGGAGCTCCTAAATCCATTATTTCAAACAGGGATCCAAAGTTTACATCAAAATTTTGAGTGAGTCTTCAGAGAGCTATGGGCGCAAAGGTGAAGTTCAGTACATCTTTTCACCCTCAGACTGATGGGAAATCAGATAGAACTATTCAGATACTAGAGGATCTATTACGAGCCTGTGTCATGGACTTTGAGGGTTCATGGAGTAAGTACTTGCCTTTAATTGAATTCTCCTACAACAACATCTACCAAAGTACGATATGGATGGTTCCTTTTGAGATGTTGTATGGTTGGAAGTGTCGCTCGCCAATTCATTTAGATGAAACTAGAGAAAGGAAGTACTTAGGTCCAGAATTAGTTCGAAAGACCAATGAAGCCATAGACAAGATCAAGGCTCGGATGCTTGCTTCGCAAAGCAGGCAGAAACATTATGCTGATCTGAAGCGCAAAGATATTACATTTCAGGCTGGGGAACATGTTTTCCTACGAGTTTCTCTGGTGAAGGGTATTAGACGCTTCGGGAAAGAGGAAAGTTAAGCCCTAGGTTCATTGGGCCATTTCAGATACTCGAGAAGGTCGAGCAGGTAGCGTATCGGCTAGCCTTACCACCAGCATTATCGACTGCCCATAATGTATTTCATATTTTAATGTTAAGGAAATATGTTTCAGACCCGACTCATATCTTGAGTTACGATGCCCTTAAACTACAGTCATACTTGTCCTACAAAGAACAACCTTATTTGTACTTCTTTTGCAGAGTTACATACTTCTTTTCAGTCGGCCCCGACCCCGATCTTGACAGAGCACTGGACTCCACCTCCTCAGGATTAGATCAAACTAAATTGTGATGTTCAATGGGCTTAGAGAGTATGTGCACAGCTATTGTAGCAAGGAATCATATGGGCAGGGTGGTTCGGATCCACACGGCTCGGTTAGACTTCTCAAACGTGTCATATGGAGAAGCAGTGGCCTACTGTTTGGCTGTTTCAGTGGCGTTGGAGCTAGGTATTAAGTTTGTTATTGTGGAGAGTGACTCAAGAATAACTATCAAAGCTCTCAATGGGAAGGAGTCTCATTGGACGCTTGAGAAATATGTCTCATTTTGTATTAAGTCTTCTCCTTCTTTTATTAGTTGCAATTTTATGGAAGTTAACAGAACTTGTAACTTTATGGCCCATAATGTGGCTAAGTGGGCTTTTACCCACCGAATGTACTGCTATATTCCGACCTCCTTCATTCCGGAGAACTTGTTTTATAATGACCGAGAGGTCTAATTTTGTGGTATTAATGGATGATTACGCTTATTTTCAAAAAAAAAAATAAATAATTACCCCTTTTTAATATTTTATTTTAATTTTTAATATTTTGAATATCATGTAATTTATAAATAGAAAAACAAAACACAAATCTCTACGATTCAACTTTCCTTTTTATTTGATCAGTCATATTCATTATTCTCCAATATCCATGCCTAGATTAGATAGAAGGTTAATCTCTTCTTACTTCATTCTTCCTTTTCTCTATTTTTGTATTTGTGGATTATAGTTGTATCATAAATACGATAGTCAATATATTAGTATCTAGTAGCTCAATTTTCTTTCTTTAGTTGAATGAATTTCTTTTCCTAGAAAAAATATTTTGGGACTAATATATTTTAGAATAATGCTTAGATAGAGTCATGAAAAATGTCTGTACTTATAGATATTTTTTTTATTATGTGTCATTGTATTGTTTAATACCAATAATTAATTAATTCCTTTTATATTATTATTATTATTATTTTGAATAATTTCATGACCCTTAATAAAGAAAGTTATTATATGTTCAATAAATAATACCCCTAATAATTTATCTTTATCTTTTATTTTTATTTAGAAAATGTACTATAATTTTGAAGATATGAGGAGACGAACTCTAGACCTTTGACTAAGTATGGGAGCATATTCCTAATGTGCTAAAGGTTTTTTAATTTGATTTTGTTACTCAAATTATATTTGAATATGTCTTGCTAGACTTTACAAAAAAAAAACAAAGAATATGCCTACTAAAAAAGTTTTCTAGGTCTGCCCATGCTGCCTGCCCTACATACAAAGGGATCTCTTAAGTTGTATGTTTCAATATATGAATAATAAGAGATTTTATATTAAGCTACATTATGAAAACTACCTAATTTAATAGTTGTCATATTCTCACAATATATACTACATTGATATTATATATATAATATATATGTAAATCAAACAATTAGTAGATACAATTTTACCCCTTCAACCATTCACAAGAAACTTATGTGAAAAATTTAAATTCTTGTAAATCATTCATGTTTATTTTTATTTGTTATATCATCTAATTTGTAGACTATTTTTTTAAAAGAATAAAACTAAATTGCATATGTCTTTTGAGCATGAAAATATGACTGATTCCCAAGTAATTGAAGATAACATGAAAGGATATTTATAATATTTTTTTTTGGAATTATTAGGGGTACTATTTATTGAATATAGTAACTTTCTTCATTAGGAGTCACAAAATTATTAAAAAAGAAATAAAAATAATATAAAAAAGTATTAATTAATTATTGGTATAAAATAATAGAGTGACATATAATTAAAAAAAAAAATATCTGTATGTACAGACGTCTTTCGTGACTCTACCTAAGCATTATCCTATATTTTATATACATAAATTTATATATATAATTAAGCAAAGTGACTTTTATACAACATTCTACTTGTTTGATTTTAAGTCATGCTACCAATATTCATCAAAGTCAATGAGGTTAGTGTTTGATTTTAAGTCAATATAATAATGACGTGTATAAAATATATGTGTAAAATTAGATATGTGGTTACTAACTAAATGTGCAAGAACAAGAATAAAAATAAGACATATGTCTATATTATATATATATATATATATAACACATGTATATGTATATATGTCATTGTAAGAAGATAGAAAAAAGAAGAGAGCAGAAATAAAAATAAAAATTGAATCGTATTGATTTTTTATTCATTAAATCATATAATATTTAAGATAATATAAAATAAAATATTAAAATAAGAGTGAACTAGTCATACTACAAATGTAGCTCATTAAATTTAAAGGAAGAGTACCTCCTATATAAGTATGGGTGCACTTTTAATGGACATTATCCATTAATGGGTAAAATTAGAAAGAAAAAAAATGTGTTATTATACTTAATTTTTCTATCTAATTAGAAAAATCTCCCACTTTTATATCATATGGGCTGAGATTGTTCTATCGGTTGAAAAAAAAAATTAAAAAAAAAAAGTTTTTAGCAAAAAAGAAAGATTAGTAAAAGTTGAGTTGCACTTAAATATTTTTATATGAACATATTTTTGATATAGTATAAAAAGAGATATTTTTTTATATTTTTTCTATTAAGTAGTTAAACTAAGTATAAAAATTTAAATTTCTCTTTTATTATTCGTTATTAGATCAAAATTTGATGATTTAATATTTTTAAAATTAATGTTTATAGTTAAATTTGTTTAGTAACCATTCATGGGTAATACCCATTAAGAAATGATCCATATAAGTATATATATACTCTTAATGTGCATTACCCATGAACGGGTAATATTTAAAAAATTTGAGGTTTTATGATTAATTTTTCTATTTAATTAGAAAAAAAAATTATTTTTACATTAAATGGCTGAGAAATAATAAAAAAAAAGTTTTTCGACAAAAAAGTGATAAAAAAAAGTTGAATTTGACTTAAATATTTTTTCATATAAACATATTTTTGATATAGTGTAAAAATAAGTATTTTTTTATACTTTCTTTAATTAAGTAGTTAAATTAAGTATAGAAATTCAAATTTCTCTTTTGTTATTCGCTATCGGACCAAAATTTAATGGTTTAATATTTTAAAATTAATATTTTATAGTTAAATTTGTTTATTACCCATTAAGAAGTATTTCATACATATATATAAAGGAGAGATATGAAATGGTGACATACCACTCTAAAATCTCTCTAAAACAATTTTTCTCTTTTCTCCTTAATTCTCTCATTTTAATATTTTATTAGAGCATAAATCTTCAAATTAGTATTTGACTAATAAGTTATTTTTCTCTGCTCTCATAATTCTCTCATTTTTTAATATTTTATTAGAACATAAATCTACAAATTAATAATTTTATATTATTTTAATAATTTTTGTTTTAAAAAAACACACTACATATATACTATCACACATTATTATTATTATTATTATTATTATTATTATTATTATTATTATTATTATTATTATTATTATTATTATTATTATTATTAATTGATTGTTTTTGAATCATATATTTTTTAAATTTATCGATTTATATTTTGTGTGAGAATTAGATACAATTCTATCTATTTTCTCATTATTAATTAACAGATTTTATTTTTTGGGGAAGGTCTTTGTTAATTAAAGGATTGTGTAAGCGAGTTGGAACGGGTGAGACGATACTAGTTTTTAAGGACCCTTGGCTACCACGGCCAGCCACTTTTAGGCCTTATTGTTCTACTCTAGATAATCCAAATGTGTTGGTTCGTGATTTGATTAACGAGTAAAGGAGTGGTTGGAATATGCAAATGGTGAGGGAGTTGTTTAACTTGGCTGATCAACAGAGTATTTGTTCTTTACCGATTAGTAAATTTCTGAAAGCGGATTCTTGGATGTGGCACTATACAGCTGACGGGACTTATTCAGTGAAAAGTGGATACTTTGTGGCGTCGCAGTTGGATCAATTTGATCCTTCCCCTTCTAAGAGTTGGTTCGCAGTATGGTGGAAAGTGTTTTGGAAAACTTCTTTGCTTAAGAAAGTTTTAATATTTGCTTGGCGTGGGTTTCATGATGCTCTCCCTACGTATGTGGGGCTTCAGAAAAGGAAAGTGGTTGATCATACTAATTGTCCAATATGTGGTTTCAGTGTGGATTCGAACAGTCATGTTGTGTTCCTATGTCGTGGTTTTAAAAAAAATTGGAAGGAATTACGTGTTACTATGTTGAATCATCTCTCTATGGATATCTCATTCAAACAAATAGTTCTGAAGGCTTCGGAGATACTATCTAGATCTGATTACGAATTGTTCCTTGTTGCGGCTTGGTATATTTGGAGTGAAAGGAACCAAATTATCCATGGTCACAAAGCCAACCCTTCTGATGTTGTGGTCTCACAAATCTTTAAGTTATTTAATGAATACAGTCAATGTTCAAGGCATAATATTATGGCAAAGGGATCGACATGCTTATCTCCAGAACGATGGGTTAAGCCGCCTTTGGGAGCGTATAAACTAAATGTTGATGTGTCGCTGGATGTTAATTCTAATACTATAGGAATTGGGGCAATAGTTCGAGATATTACTGGGAATATGCTGGGATGTCTATGTAGATCCTTATTTGGTATAGTTTATGACTTTAAAAGATTATGATATTCATTAGATAGGAGGGCGTGGAGTAGTTGTGTTGGGATTATGGTTGGACCAGAGGGAGACTTTTCCCTCCGGTGTATGGTTTTTGTTTACCAGATTTGTAATTTTGCTTCTTTTGTTGTTGTTTTCATTTATTAGGATTGACCATTTATTTTCTCTCCTTGTAATTTATTTTTTTGAACTTATTCTCTGTTTGTTGATTTTTGTAAGGAATTTTACAGTCATCTCACTCTTGGTCTTCCTCTTCATGTGGTGGAGTCAGATTGCTTAGCCTTGGTTTTGGCTCTGCCAAAGCGTTTTTCCCTTTGTAATGAACTTGGTTCCTTATTGGTTGATATTGCTAGTTTGCTTTCCAGTTTTCCTGAGGCATCCCTAATTCATGTTCGACGTACAGCCAACAACGCTGGTCATGAATTAGCTGTGCATGCACTTAGGGTGGATGGTGAATTGGCTTGGATTGAGGATTTTCCCTCTTTTCTTATTGATGTATTAAATTCTGATTGTTGTTAATAAGAGTTTAATTTCAAAAAAAAAAATAATAGATTTTATTTGACATATTTCTTTTATAAAAGAAAATTATTCAGATTCACTTATTTATAAAAGTGAGTAGTTAACTCATTATTTAATTTATTTTATATATACAACAAACATACTGGGGTCAAGTCTAGCATTATATTATAAAGGTGAGATACGATAATAACAACACCCTTAAATGTAATGTTAACTACAAGTGAGATACAGTGATAAGAACGGTTTTGAAATCATATAATAAGTTTTCTATAAATTTATTAATTTTTATAATAATTCGAGGGGTCAAGTCTAACATCATGTTATACAGGTCGTGTCTGGCCGCGAAGCGCGGGTTGTTAACTAGCAAGAAAATAAGAAAAAAATAATGGAAGTTAAGTAGCTAACTAAATTTACAAAAAATTGAAGCTTACTTTCATTTGTCGCCAACAACATATATTAATGCAATTTAAAAGTGAATGAAATAAACTGTTAGGGTTAAGTTTTGTATATGAAAAAGGGTCACACATTTATATATCTACATATATATATAATCTATATATATAAAGAAGTATGAGTTGGTGACGTGGCGGTCTAAAATCTCTCCAAAGCTATTTTTCTTTTTTCTCCTTAATTCTCTCAATTTTTTAATATTTTATTAAATCATAAATTTACAAACTAATATTTTACTATTATTTTAATAAATTTTCTATAAAAATATCTATCTTAAATTGATGATTTTTTAAAAAATACATAATAATAAATATAAATTAAATAATTATTCAATCATTTATATATATGTGTATGGACTACTTCTTAATAGGTATTACCCATTAATGAGTAATAAGCAAATTTAACTATAAATATTAATTTTAAAAATATTAAACCATTTAATTTTGATCCGATAGCGAATAATAAAAGAGAAATTTGAATTTCTATGCTTAATTTAGGGAGGAAATTAGATGGTATACCCTTTTTAAGTTGGTGACTCTTGCAGAGGTGTTGTACTACTATAGAGTGTAGACTTTGAGAAAGAAGGAAAAGAGTTGTGTTGCAAGGGCAGTTTAGGAAAGTTAATTAAAAAAGAAGGTAGAAATTAACTAAAAAACTTTTGAGGGTAATTTTGGTTAATTAACCAAAAAAAAGGGTAATTATCAACTTACCCCTAATTTAGCTACTTAATTAAAAAAATATCAAAAAATATTTCTTTTTACACTATATCAAAAATATATTTATATGAAAAAAGAATTTGTCAAATTCAACTTTTTTTTTATCACTTTTTTGTCGAATAACTTTTTTTTTATTATACAGTTCATGGACTAATCTCAGCCCATATAATGTAAAACTGAGAAATTTTTCCAATTAAATAGAAAAATGAATCATAAAAACTCAAAATTTTCTAATATTACCCATTCATGGGTAATACCCATTAAGAGTGCACCCATATATGTATTCATAACTATATATATGTGTGATTTTTTTTTTTACTTTGCAGAATATAAGAAAAGTATTTTTTATAAAAAAAAAATTATTATGAATTGAATAAAAATTGAACAAAAAAAAGCAGGTGTGAGATTATGTAGAAGAAGAAACAAGTTTGAGATTATGAATCAAATTTTTTCATAATGTATTATTTTTATATTCCAATCATATAAAGTTGATGTCATCATTGTAGTTTTTATTGATATCCTCAAATTTCTAAACTTAACACTCAATTTATTGTTCTGGTAGTTGATCAATAAAGTGCCATATGTAAATATAGTATTGGCCAAACTAATACTTTTTTTAGAAAAAATAATTTTAAAAAACAAAAATTAATTTAAATAAATTCATATTATTCAAAAAAAAATATTATAGACATATTAAATGAAATAAAAATTAATTTTTCTATTTTCTTCCAGCCATATTATCTTTACAGATTAACAATAAACTTTTTTTTTTTGTAAGGAGATTAATAATAAACTTTGATTCTCGATTCAAATGCTATTTTTCAATTCTATTTTCATAAATTCAAAATTCTCATTCCATAAACTTTCTACTAATATTTTTCAATCAATGAAACCAAAAAAAAAACTTTAATTCTCGTATGAAAAATCAAACTTTTAATCCCAATAATTAATAGAAACAACATCAAATTTCAAGTTCTCAAAATCTACAAAAATAAATAAATAAATAAAAACAGATCTCATGATAAATACAAACTCAAACATTAGAATCTCAGTAAAACACTAAAACTCAAACATTAAAAACACACACAATAAAATTCGAACCCAGAACTTAACACACACATCAGAATAAAAATTAAACCATTAATGAGGATTTATGTTACGGTTTTTTGAATTTCAGTATTTATTAGCAACAAATTTAATATTATAAGTATTTATGTCATAAAATTTTTAATAATAAATTTAAAATTTTAATATAATTTTATTAAGTAATTATTATTAATTAGTATACGCAATTTATTTTTTATATATAATTTAAAATATTTTATATATCTGCGGCGAAGCGCGGATGTTTACTAGTTATGTTATAAAGGTGAGATATGACCATAATAACACCCTTAAGTGTAATGTTGACCACAAGTGAGATACACTGATAAGAACGGTTTTGAAATCATATAATAAGTTTTCTATAAATTTATCAATTTTTATAACAATTCGTGGGGTCAAGTCAAACATCATCTTATACACGTCATGTCTGGATTCTATTATAATAACGAGATTTTGTAAATGAATTATTTCACAAATACACAAAAACAATAAAAAAATTACAAAAATACGGTTTCACGAAATTTTAAATATTTTTACGATTTTTTTTATTTTATTTACAGAAAATACGATTTTTTTGCTGTACACTTGTTAATTTGTTGTTGATTTTTTTTTTATCTGTATGTTATTTTTTTTTTGTTGTTTTGATATTATTTAAATGTTATTTTCATGTTACTTTTATGTACTTTTCTTGTTATTTTTATGAAAAACTATAAAAATATAAGAAAAAATTCTATAAACGTAAAAATATAATTTTTTTTACAAAAAGTAGTGTCTTATGTAATTATTCCTTTTGTAAATACGAGTTGGATCAATCCGTTTATACACACTTAATTTTTCATACAAAATTATATGAAAAATTAGATTAAAATTTGATACAAATTATTACTTAGTTGTCATTAAATAAAAGTTATGATTTATTTTAAATATAATTTAAAAAATTTTAAACATCCACCGCGAAACACAAATTATTTACTAGTTTGTTATTAAAAGGTAGCAAGTGATCATTATTAAAAATATAAGATACTAAGTTTGTATTTTTGTAAAATATAAGATACCAAATAAGTATTTACCTTTAAAAATATTTAAAATTATTTTAACGAATAAAATATGCCACTTGTACATAAGCGTACATTTTGACAATCCTAATTGGCGTCATAGTTTGTATTTAGTTGTAAAATTTGACTAATACTTTTAATTTACAAATAGAAATTTACTATACAGTATTCAGAATCCGAATAAATTTATGGAGAAATGTAACGAAATAAATGAAAAATAATCGGAATCAATATTTGTAATATGTTGTTTACTAAAATTTTTTAAAAATGTAATAGTTGTGATTTATCTTGTTTACTTTATTAGGAAACATAATCGAAATGCTTAAATTGACTAAATTGCCCTTTTGAGTTAAACTATATTATATGGTAGTTATTTTGTAAGATATATTTTAAAGGACAAAATTGTCATTATATATTTAATATTAAAATATAAAATAAAAATAATTAAAATCCATTACCCTTAATGACATTCCTTATAAAATTGGTGGGGGAAGTTCTACCTTTCTTTTCTCCTTTATTTAATCAAATTTTCCCTTTCTTAATTTTAATAATGTAAGTAAACAAATGTAAGGGAATGATTACCTTACCATTGATTCTCATTATTTATTAGTAAACATACCATAAGAGTTTTGGTAAAAAAAAAAAAAATTAAGTGTATACTACTACAAAATACTTAAAATTCAATCTTTCTACCATTTTTTTTAACAAAAATACAAAATAGTTATATTAAATACTAAAGGAAAAATACCATTTGGACCCTGTGTTTTGTAAAAGTTACTGATTGGACCCTCTATTTTGTTAAATGACAAAATGGATTCTATATTTTCCAAAATGGTAAAAATAGAACTTAGTTTAATTTTTGACAACTTTTTTTTTTAATAAAACCAACTTGAAGACAATTCTTAACACGAACAGATATAGAAAATGTAAATAATTTTGTCATAACACCTTTATATCATATTATTATTAAGTTTTATTTTGACAAAAAATTAGTTTAGGGTCTTATTTTTACTATTTTGGAAAATACAGGGTCTATTTTATTATTTAACAAAATAGATAGTGTAATTGATAACTTTTACAAAATACAAGGTCTAAAATAATATTTATCCAATACTAAAATTAAAAAAATTAGCAATTAGTGCACGTAAAGTAAATGAAAAACTAGTTTAGATAGATAATTTTTCTCTTCTGCTCTAATGTATTAAACTCTAATTATATTCTATTTAAGTTCATTGTTGGAAAAAAAAATACTAAAATTAACCTTTAAAAACTAAACAATATATATACTAAAATTTTAACAACTAATTTACTCTTCATCATTTTAAGTTTTAACTTTACTCCGAATATCAAAAAATTCACCATCCCTCCTACTCCTACTCCTACTCCCATCGTACTCTCCCTCTCATTTACCAGACATGTCTTAGTATTTTTTTTAATATAAATTTTTTTAAAAGCAAAAGAATTATCATTATCACGGGAATAATAAAATCGTTGAAAACAGATAAAATATCGTATGAGAATTGCCACGTTGCACGTTACTTTCAGTCTTGTCACATAATCCAGTGGAGCGGGTCCCACTGATAATACTGTGAGCTCAGAACCTATGAAACAAGTGGCCCAATGGGATCACTTGTTTAACTGTTGAAATTTTTCGTTAGTTCATATAATTTGAGTCATAAAAATTTGTTAACCGAGTCCCCACGTCACTTCAAGTGCAACGTGTCATTATGTCCTCGGTTTTTGGACGTATGATTAATCTCAACCGTTGCTTCCTTAATCCATGTTCATTTCCTCTGACTATATATGTCATTTCATTTCTGTACCATCTTTTCTAATTAGCGGCAGTGACTCTCACTCTCTCTCTTTCTCTTTCTCTCTCTCCTCTCTCTGATACGATTTCTGTGACGTTGCTCAGTTCGCCATTAATGGATTCCATGGATCCTACTAGAGCTTTTGTCAAGAATGTTAAGCGTCTGGTTGTTAAGGTACTCAAAAGTGACATAATATTTGTGTGTGCAATGCGCTCTTTTCTAATCTTTACGTTTTTAAATTTAAAATGTATTGTTTTTTTATCTCCGATTTGATCGAAACTAGCTTTGTACAAACAGTAATCTTGTTATAGATCAATATGGTGCTTATCTTTATTTTAATGTTTTGGGAAATATCATAAATATTGAAGCTCGGTTTGAAACATTTGAAGATCAATATGAAAAGAAAAAAAATACTCGTATTTATCGTATATATTTATACTTCTTTTGAGAAAACTGCAGTCTTTTTAGGCTTTAAACATACGAAGTAGTTAATCCAGGTTAATACTTGGAATTCGGAACCTTTTTCTTTCATTTAATATAATCTTTAATTAAAGGTTTTCATTCTTTTAATTGTTTATATATTTTTTAATTTATTTTGAAAAGGAAACGTATGGTGTGGATCAAATGTGTTGATGATTGCTTTTTGTTTCAGGTGGGAACAGCTGTGGTTACTCGAGGAGATGGAAGATTAGCATTGGGAAGACTTGGGGCTCTGTGTGAGCAGGTACTCTGTTTTTTTTTGTTTTTCTCTTTCTTCCAATGAGAGACATATCTGTAATAATAATAAAAGATTGTAAATCTGTGGCTCTCATTTGATTCTTTCTATAGCAACTGGATTTTGTTTTATTTCATTTTTAATCATGAAAATTTGCTTATAACTGACCATGTCCTATGCTTCGATGAAATTACTGTAGCTTAAAGAGTTGAATTCTCAAGACTACGACGTTATTTTAGTGACTTCAGGAGCTGTTGGTCTTGGACGCCAAAGGCTTAAATACAGGAGATTGGCCAATACCAGGTAAAATATTATCTTTTGTTTATTACAAAAGTTACATTATTATAATTATATTAAATATATATATAAATACATATAGCTTCTCTGAGTGCACATGGGTTGCTCTTGGTTCTAGGTACAAGCAATGTTTCATGCTTTTGGTTAAAAAAAGCATTGTTCAAATATGCCAAGCATAACAACAGTAAAAGGAGTAGCCTCAGTACAAATAGCACTTAATAGTGATGGTTTATAGCCTCCTGACACTAACTCAAGGGGTTAGGTGGTTAAGAGGTCGAGTACAAGTCCTTTTAAGTATTATCTAATAAACAAAACATGGTTTATGATAAATTCACAATCCTTAATAATTCTTTTATTTTCAGTAGTGGTTATAGCTTAGCATTATTTGATATAGATGAGAGATTAAATGTTTCATTTAACCATGCTTGTTTTTTCAGTTTTGCTGATCTCCAATATTTACAAGGCGAGTTTGATGATGGAAAAGCTTGTGCAGCTGTTGGGCAGGGTAGTCTCATGGCTCTGTATGATACCATGTTCAGCCAGGTTGGGCCAAAATTATAAAATCATTATGTGTACACTTATTTATTTATTTTTAATTTCTAATATAAAGTTATTTGTCATGCAGCTTGATGTCACCTCGTCTCAACTTCTTGTCACAGATGGTGTTTTCAGAGATCGAGCCTTCAAGAAGCAACTTACTGATACGGTGAATTCCTTGGTATCTCTGAGGGTTATACCTATTTTCAATGAAAATGATGCTGTCAGCACTAGAAGAGAACCCTTAATGGTATGGACATCTTATGTTTAGCACACGTTATTTTTCATTTGAATTGTTTTAGTTGCTTGTCTGTTTATTTTTTCACTGTCTAAAATTTTTCTGTTAACAAGCATTATCTTATTGAAAATGTTTGCAGGATTCTTCTGGTATATTTTGGGATAATGACAGCTTGGCTGGCCTGTTAGCTCAGGAACTAAATGCTGACCTTCTTGTGCTGTTAAGTGATGTTGAGGGACTGTACAATGGTCCTCCAAATGACCCCAAGTCGAAGTTAATTCATACTTATGTCAAAGAGAAACATCAAGACGAAATAACATTTGGAGACAAGTCAAGGTTGGGCAGAGGTGGTATGACCGCTAAAGTCAATGCTGCTGTTAGTGCAGCTGATGCTGGCATACCTGTTGTTATTACTAGGTATGATCGTATATATGAACAATCCTCATAGATTAGTGTCATTGTTACAGAGTTGTTTAGCATAACTGTACATTGTTTATTGGTTACCTCAAACTGGTTCCATCTTCATTGCAGTGGCTTTGCCGCAGACAATATCATCAAAGTTCTCCAAGGAAAGCGTATTGGTACTGTATTTCATCAAGATGCACATTTATGGCCTGTTGTTAAAGAAGTTTGTGCACGAGAAATGGCAGTTGCAGCAAGGGAATGTTCAACGCGGCTTCAAGTAAGCAACACTATGTTTTTGTTTGAACATGTGAAGCCATGTCATGCTTCTGTTAACACATATAGAACTCTTCTTTCTGGAGGTTTTGTTCAATGTTCAGTTTTGTAATTTGAATGTTTTATGTTGCAGGCCTTGGGATCTCAAGAGAGGAGGAAGATTTTGCTTGACATAGCTGATTCACTGGAAGCAAAAGAAAATTTGATTAAAGCTGAGAATCAAGCTGATATTGCTGCTGCAATTGAGGCTGGAAAGGACAAGACCGTACTTTCTCGTTTGGCCTTGAAGGCCGGAAAGGCAAGCTGTTTATAAAGCCAAGCTGATATTGCTACTTCTACCGTTTATGTTTTACTTATTGCACTTCCACTAAATCATATGCCATTCATTCTCCTTTGCGCTTGTTTCAATGTTCTCTTTATTATGAAATTCATGTTGATTTAGGCTACTCCTTTTCACAGATATCTAGTCTTGCAAGATCTGTGCGTAAACTCGCTGACATGGAAGAGCCTATTGGTCAAGTTGCGGAGAGATCAGAGGTCTGAAATTCTGATGCAGTTAGTATTTTTATTCTATCATTACTTATTTTGTACTCTTCTGATGACTGCTTATGCACACAGCTGGCAGATGGAGTTATCTTAGAGAAAGTCTCCTGTCCTTTGGGTGTTCTATTGGTTGTTTATGAGTCTCGACCTGATGCCTTAGTTCAGGTGAAAGTTATAACTATCAACTAATATTCATTATACATTTTACCAGTGTAATATCTGGTCGTTGGTTTATGATACTGAAATAATTTACTTATTCTCTTCTATTTTATGTTAGTGTGTCTTGTGGTTGGTTATTCTTTATTTATTTTTTCTTTCTCATACATGATCATTCTTGGAGCCACATGTGGAGTTTGATTGTTCTTGTTGTCAACGAGAAACTCTTGTTCTGTTTTTTATTTTTTTTTCTGAGAGTTGTCAAACTGAGAAACTTATGGCTGCATGGAAATTAGTAAAGAATGATGGATTTTCAAATGAAATAACATGAAGAAGTTTTGTTATCATTTACCATTTCGCTTTGAATAAACAGATTGCTTCATTAGCAATTCGCACTGGCAATGGTTTACTGCTTAAAGGTGAAACAGACGCCAAGAGATCGAATGCAATCTTTCACAAGGTTTGATTCCTTCGAGGAAGTTCTTTTTTTGTTTCTTATTTCATATCTCATTGGGAAAGAAGCTATTGAGTGTCTTCGCATTTTTATTTTATAGGTAATCACTTCAGCAATCCCAAGTACAGTTGGTGACGACCTTATTGGACTTGTGACCTCAAGAGAGGAAATTCCTGATCTTCTCAAGGTATGCATAATCAGTTGAAAATGTTTTGTTATGGTTTTAGGGATGTACTTTTGATGATTTATTCTGCCACAGCTCGAAGATGTGATAGATCTAGTGATCCCTAGGGGCAATAAAAACCTTGTTTCTCAAATCAAGGAATCAACAAATATCCCTGTTCTTGGTCATACTGGTAAGAAAAACTGCCAGATCGAAGATAACTGTAACTAACAAAGTAGAGCTACTACTGAAGTTGATTATGCTATTATTGCAGGTGGAGTTTGCCATGTTTATATTGATAAGTCGGCTAATTTGGATATGGCGAGGAGCATTGTTCTTGATGCAAAGATCAAATATGCTGATACATCTAATATAGTGGTTAGTAGAAATTAATGCCCTTTTGATTTTATAGTTTTCGGTTTTTAGTTTCTTTGGCTTGTATAAAAGCTTTAATAAGATTTCTCTTATATTTCCACTATGAACTTCTCACCTAGCTTTTTCTATTTATACCATGTTTTTCCTTAGAAAAAGCTTCTTGTACACAAGGATGTGTCAAGTAGTGGAAAATTAAGTGAACTCGTTGCAGAACTCCAAGTTAAAGGTATCCGTTATGTTTAATTCTTCAAACAATGGTTTCTTTGAAAGTTCGTTCACTAGCCCATGATTATAGGTCTTATTGCTCTTAATTAAACACCATACAAAATTGCTGAGCATATTTAAGTCATGGGCGCAGGCGTTTCAATGTATGGTGGTCCTAAAGCAAGCACCTTGTTTAGTATTGCTGAGGCTAGCCCTTTCCATCTTGAGTACGATAAGGTGGCTTGCACAGTCGAAATTGTTGAGGATATTTATGCTGCCATTGACCATATTCGTCAAAATGGGAGGTAAGTTACATTTCCTATACATGCCATTGACCACTTTCCACTTAGCCTGTTGAATATTGGGAAGTTACTAACATTGTTTACTGGCCCTCTTGCAGCTCTCATTCTGATTCTATTGTCGCAGAAGACGAAGAAGCTGCTGAACTTTTCCTCAATAAAGTAAACAGGTACCTTAGCTTTCTTGCTTGTAGATGGCTAACAGTTCAAGCAAACATTTTAGATGAATGCCAGAGACTACCATTTATATACTTCAATGTTTCACTTTACAACTTCAACTCAATGACCAGCATTGTTTGTGCTACACAATAAGTCAATAACTACTTACATTTTAATTGGGATAAGAAAATGTAGTGCAATGACACAGAATGCATGTGAATAACAGAACTTTTCTCATGAACCACATACCAATCATCAAATTTCAGTACCTAATCACTTTTAGAGTTTGGTTTGCCTTAGTGCCAGTTATAGTGTTGAAACTTCTGAAAAATAACCTGATCATCAATTGTTGTTTGACATTTCAAAACTACTGATTCTCCAATACTATGGTATTTGATAGGTATTTATTATTGATATGGCAGTTCTTTTCTCATACCTTTACAATGATGTTCCTCAACTAAGATCTCGAGTAGTAATTTTCTTGATAAATTGAGTGTTTCAAGTTCTTGATATTTGTCATTTATATAAATCCACAGCCCTGGGGTATGCCATAATGGAAGCACAGTGTCCTGTAATGGAGGAAGCTCTGAAATTGATGCTAAGGTATGGAGCCTTACTAATCCTAGTTGCACTTGAATGGTAATTTTCACTCTTCTTTTCATTACAGCTTCCATTATATCACTTAACAGGTTGAAATAAATTCGAATGGGATTCACATTCGAGATCCTGTTGGAGTAGAAGGATTGCTAACAACACAATGGTATGACAGTTCTATGCAATGACATGATTTTAGGACCATATGCTTCGATTGGTTTTAAACAAGTAGTAATGATTGTGGTGTTTGTTATGAAATGCAGGGTAATGAGAGGGAATGGGAAGGTGGCATCTGGTCATAAAGGGATCAACCACGTCCAAAAAGCGCTTCCTATGAAAGCTTAAGTTGTAAAAAAAGTGCTTATCCTATATTTTAAATGCAACTACTAAGAAGTGAGATCCAATACATTGTAGTATTTGACCTTTTTTCTTCTTTTTCTGATAAACTAGTTTCCCTGTTTTGGTCCCCTTGCCATTTTTTACCTTGATCAAGGGGACACAATATTATGCGGTATGCACTAGTGTCTAGTACTACATCAACAATAATATGCTAAAGTAGTGTTTTATTTTATTTTGTTTCTAAACAATAATGCATTTTTTTGATCAAATTTTATGAGTTTGTTTTCAACAATGGTGAAATTTCTTGGCTAAATGAAGTTATTCATACAAAAATGTAAGAAGATTTGGAAGTTTTCTGTATCAGTTCAATTGCTCAGGCTGACGAGAACAGTAGTACTGTAAGACAGTTGAGAAGGATGAAATATGGTGGTGTGTTCATTTTAAGGAAATTGATTCCTATATTTTATACAATGTGAATATGCAGTTGACTTTGGCTGATTAATAAATGTATTCAAATTTTAGTTTAACCATTTAAAATAGCGCGACATAAAGATTTAAAGTTTTGAGTTTGTAAGCTGTATAAATAAAATTATAATTTTAAACTGTATAAATATTTAATATATGTAAAATTGTAATTTTTTTCTAATTTTACTAATACAAATTCTTTATTGTCTAAGACAAGAAATATATAAGGTTGAGATTACTTCTAACTATTCTTTTCGTAAATTCAAAATAGAGTGGAAAATTATAATTTTACAAACAGTAAGTACTTATGCCGTTAAAAAATAATTATCGGGTTTATGTTGCTAAAAAAACTTAGGGAAATTTACATCCTTTACTAACTTTTCCATTTTTCTTTCAAATATACTGTGATAAGGCAAAGTTAACTTTTTTACTGTTTTTATTTTTTTTGTTTATTTTGGCAGTATACTAACTTGGTCTTGGTTCAATTTGTACATATAAAAAGTTAACAAGAATTGATTGATTACTCTCATGTCACTTTCATTTCATGTCAGATTTTTTTTTATTTAAATTTGAAATTGATTGATGACTCTCATGTCACTTTCATTTCATGTCAGATTTTTTTTTTATTTAAATTTGAAATTTAATTTGAACTCACATTTTTTACTTAATTTGAAAGTGTGCACAATCCACCCACGTGATCCCCATTCCAAAAAAATCTCTTTTTGTCGGTTAAAATCTATAGAAAATTTCTTGAGATTGGTGTTTAAGATAAATATCATCAACAAAGACTTTACATAAAACCCTTCTCCCCACTCTTCACTATTTCAAAAACTTACAAAACTCACTCATTTCATTCATTTTTTTTACTTGGGTTTTGAGAGAGAAAAGCAAGAAGAACAATACAGAGGAAGAAGAAGAACAACAGACAACTCAAACTTTCCAAGTTAAAAAAATTCTTTTTTTCTTTATTTATTTTTTCTAGAACAACATAAACTTTACTTGGTTTTTGTTGTTTTCACTAATTCAGTTTTTTTTTTCTTTTTTGGGGTTGTAGTTTAGCTCTGATTTTGTGAGTGGTGGTGTTGTATCGTTTGATGACTCTTATGGCTTATTTTGTTTTTGTTTTTTTATGCTTGTTTTTTATATTCTTTATTATTTTTTTTTGTATTGTTTTAGTAGTATTTTCTTATATTTTTTTTATAGGATTGGGAATCCAAGTACACCTGATCGGAATACTACCATTCTAGAGTTTTTTATGCTTGTTTTTATGTTCTTTATTTTTTTTTGTGTGTTGTTTTAGTAGTGTTTTATTATGTTTTTTATAGGATTGAAAATCCAAGTACACCCGATCGGAATACTACCATTCTAGAGTTATAAACTCTGGTTATTACTCTGTTATTGAAGATATTAAAAAACTTCTTACTGAAGCCCAATTAAATATATTTTCAAAAACTGTATTGGAAGTTGTTTTTGATTGCGTAGTAGCTGTAAACTTTCTTCAGTATTTCCTTGTCTTTGTATGCCTGACCTTTTTCAACTTCTGGTTGTTGTTTGTCTGTTATTAGCTTCGCGTTATTGATGTCGATTTCTGGATCTAGTTTTTTTACTGTTGTTTTCATGTTTTTCTACCATTTTTTTAGCAACCAGCTTCGCATAGTCAACTATGTCGAATTTGTCGTTTTTAAATTCTCTTGTTTTTGACTCTCTTCCTTCTTCTAATTGGTGTTCCAATGTGTATGATTCTGTTGTTGTTGTGTTATTTTCAAGTATTGTTGTGTTGTTTTCGAGCATTGTCACATTCTCTTGAAATAATTATGTTCTTTTTCCCATTGTCCATTGCTCTTTATGAGAACTGGTATAGATTCTATGTCCTGTTATTTTTCACAATATTTCATTTATGTGGCATTTTTTTTCATATTAAAACAACAGTAAAATAACACTACAAAACAGTAATTTGTTGTTGATTTAGTAATTTTTTTCTCTTTTCCAGATTTTATGGTTTTTTCCTGGTATTTCTATGATTCCGTTGTTGATTTGTATATCCCCAACCACGAAGGAGAGGTGCCGTTTGTGTTTTGTTACCGTTTACAGTATAAAAGTAAATATATTGGGTCTGGGCAGTATAAAAGAAATAAAAATAGGCTTGGACAGTAAAAATATAAAGTTTGCTGTGTCCCAGTATTTTTGAAAACATTTGGTAAAAAATAGTATTTTTGTAAGTTTTCCAAAAATTATTGGGTTTATGCTGCTTACAAACTCATAAGTTTAGGCACTTATGTTGTTATTTGTTCTTTAATTATCTATAATTAAACACATTTGTCATAAATTTGTTACTTTGTTATAGAGTAGTTATAAATTTAAATTTAGAATAGTTGGAAATTATTGGATTTTTGTTCAATTTTATTAATGTGGCAATTGTCGATCTATCAAATCGTGCCCCCAAATTTTAATTTTACTATATCGTGCTTCTCGAATTTTAACATGTACTAAATTATAATCCCGTAAACTTTCATCAACATCAGACTTTCGTTAGTAAAATTGAATAAAAGACATTAAATCCAAAAATCTTAGTTCAGAAAAAAATTTAACTGCCTGAAAAGTTCAAAAAACATGATTTGGTACATATCAAAATTTGAGAGACAAAAAATCTTAATTAGTCTTAAATTTAATTGCTTTTTATATAACTAAAATACATTGGCCAATTAATAAAATTTGTTTACTAAGTTTTATCCATACATAATCTTGATCAAAACACTATTTTGATAATGATTTTTTATTTTTAATGATATTTAGACTTCCATAAATATACATATATTTATATATATATATATTTATATAATCCAACAAAATAGATAAAAACACCTAAGATATAGGCAGCAATACTATATATCTAAACTATACATTTAGTTACATTTAGTCTCATAAATTCAAGTTTTGGTAGTAAAACCCTTTGAATTTCACTTTTTTTTTGTTCATTACACTTCCGTTCAAAAATCTCAGTTAAGTACCACAGTGGACTGCCCACATACACACTTGTGTACACATGATAAATTTTTAGTGGTCCGCATTTTTATCCAAAATTCGCACATCTGACGTGGCACCTACACATGGCATAATCCAGCTGACCCTTAACATGACAAGGAATATTCCAGATAGAAGCATGCCTGACAAGTCCTGTATGGGGCTAATATCCATGAACTGTAAATTACCTTCCAAAAGAATCTGGTCGGGCTATCATTATGCCAATAGAAAAGAAGATTGACTCGCCTTGCAGGAATGTTTCACAAGTAATCCCACAAAAAAGACAAGTCTCAAAAAGGGCTTGGCCGGGTAATCAATAAGCCAGCCAGGGTGAACGATATCAAGAATATTGGGCAAGGCTACACAAGCCTTGATTTCTTCCTCAAACAAATCCCACAAATATCTCTAATTGTATCCTACATATGCGGATATGATTGATCTTGTAATGCCTTAACAATAAGAACGTCACGTACTGCGACCAAACATAAACTAATCTTGTTAAACCAGAATCGACTATAGCTGAGCGCATAAATTAAACTTTTAAAATACAGAATAAAATAATAACTTGTAATTGATAAACTTTACAAACATCCAAAAGTTTACATTTTATTTTGGGATCCCATAAAACGTTTTTTTTACAAAATATTACAAGTTATTTATACACGCCAACCTAAGCAGCAAAAGTGGGGATTGCAATATTTTTCCCATGGTAGACCCAACCATCGTGGTCTAGCTTAGCCTGAACATGTACAACACACCGCAAAAAACCCTCGAGCTCATGACTGATCAATAACAGATTTATCCTTTCCTGCACAATAGAGCACCCGTGAGCCAAGACCCAACAAGACAGTATAGATAACCATATGAATATTAATTATAAATCACATAAATATTGATGCCACTGCACCTATTGTTTATTTGACATAGACCTGCGTGTTACACTCACACGTCTATTTACAATAAGGCTTTACAATGGTTTATCTCAGTTCTGATTATTGAGTCTAACCTAATTATGCCTTAATCGCATAATTCTTTATATCAATATATAAATTATAATATTGCATTCATATTCACTTAAATTATAGAATAATAACTCTAACACATAACCGCTAAACTTAGGGGAATAACCTTAATCTCGGTTTCTCACATAACATACACATAATAACATACATGAGCCCTACTACACTAAACTCTATGTGATAGGTTACTGTCTTATCTGGTAATCTAAGTATGTGGAGATTTCAAATCCCCAGGTGTTCTTGAGCAAGCCCCGATAATCCTAATCACACATTCTTGGGATTTTACAAATATGATTAATCCCAAATTCATTTTCACACATACATAATTTGAATTCCATTTACAGATTAACAAATAGAGCCCGAAATAAGCTTTCTAATGATACCAAGAACGTTCAAAACGGAGTTCCAAGTCAAGAGTTAATACTGGACCAGTAATTAAGCGTTGCTTCAACTCCTGAAAACTTTTCTCACACCGTTCCGTCCAGTTAAACTTCAAATTCTTTTGGGTCAATTCCATTCAATTTGTTGCTATCTTCGAGATACCTTCAATGAACCAACAATAATAATTAGCTAGACCCAAAACGCTCCTAACCTTTGTAGCTAATTTTGGTGTTGGCCAATCCTAAACAGCTTCGAATTTGGCCAGATCAACCATGATCCCATCCTTGTCAACTATGTGCCCTAAGAAAGAGACATGTGATAACTAAAACTCACACTTTTTGAATTTAGCATAAAGCTTGTGATTCCGTAATCATTGAATTACTAATGTAACGCCCTAAATAATTAGGCACGCTACCCAAAATACTTATAAGGCCCTAATCCCCTAACCGGGATTACTAATTAAAATAGCGCAAAATTTAAACTTTTATATTAAACAGACTGAAAATAAACTTGTAATATATTTAAACTTTTCAAAATAGTTGGGATCCCAAAAATATTTACAAACTTATTACAAGTTCTTTCTTACTAGCCGACCTAAGCGGCAAAACAGAATACAAAAGTCAACACTGTTAGACCCATAACCCGCTTGGTCTGAAGTGGCATGAACATGTACATTCTTCGCCCTCCTCCTGAAACTCATGGCTGATCAGCTAATGCCTTACCCTTTCCTGCACAGTAGAGCACCCGTGAGCCAAGCCCAGCAAGACAGTATAAATCATAACAAATATATTATGCTCATTCACATATGTCTGTATAGCACAGACCTGATCATTATTTCATCATGCCCATTTATGTCTACGTGGCGTAGACCTATGTGTTGCGCTCACACATCTAATTAAATCTACGTGACGTAGACCCACGTGTTACTCTCACACGTCTAAATACATTAAGGCCTTAGAAGCGGTTCATCTCGGTTATGAGTACCGAGTCCAACCTGATTATGCCTTGAGCACATAATCCTTAAATCTCATTTCAATTAGCATGGCATGGCATTTATACACATATATCACTAGGGTAATAACCCTAGGCTATTAGACCGTTCCTATTAGGGTAATAACCCTAATCCCGGTTACTTAACATTTATGCATATCATTCTCAACATAAGCGCCACTGCGCATACTCTACGTGCTAATCACTGTCTTACCTGTTGTCCCGCAATAGTAGAGATTCCAAATCCCCGGGTGCTCCTGACCAGGTGCCGGTAATCCTAGTCACACACAATCCGGGATTTTCACAAATAGGGTTAACCCCTGATTTCACATTCATAAAATAAATTCATGGCATTTCAAATACAGATAATCACGTAGAGCTCGAAAAGAGCTTTCCAACGGTATAAAGAACGTCCCAAACGGAGTCCCGAGTCAAAAGTTATGGCCAAAACAAATTTCAGCATTTCTAGATGAACTCCAACCGAATTCGGATGAACCAACCGGAATTCCGGTTGTCTGGGCAGAGAACACGAAATTTCTCAATCTTTAAACCCCCAAAACTCACTCAAATCATTCCCAAACATTCCCAAACTTTCCAGAGCATCAATATATGTCATAATAAACATATTCCACAACTTAAACCCAACAATTGCACTAAAAATCAAAAAGTGCCATTAAAGCACCAAGCTTGAGTTCCATGAACTCAAGCTTGCATTTCACAACCAATTTCACAATTAACCCACTTATAGCAGCTAGCAAATATTATAGGTTCTAAAACACATAATTATGCATCAAAATCCAACAATAAACCCCATAATTTCAGATTGCACAATAATCACAAATCATGCTTCAACTAGCAAAACTCCAAGTTCAAGAACATGAACTTTAACCCAACACATACTTATTCAATTTCCAGCAGTAAAACAATAGATAAAAAAAATAGATTAAGCATGTAAAACATCCTTGAATTGTACTCTAAGCCCAATCAAACACAAATCAAGAGATTAACACACAAATTATCAAGATTAAACATCCATTTCCCTAAACATGCAAACCAAGATCAAACAACTTAAAGCATGCTTTTTCCACAATAATTTCAGCAAGAATTCAACCATAAATTTCACATAAACTTAGCAAGAATCTACCTCAACTCCAAGCTCAAGAATTCACAACTTCAAAGCTCCAAAACAAGCTAAGAACCAAGCTTTTCTTCAAATTCAACTTTGAAATAATAAGAGGGTTTGGGAGAGAGAGGGGGTCGGCCAAGAGTGAAAGTAAAACCAGAATTTTGCATTTCATTTCATTAAAAATCAATTTTAATCAAACATAGTAAATAGGGGTCAAATGACCAAAATGCCCTCATGGCTTATTATTCACACCTACACCCTCACAAGGGTAAATAAGTCATTTCAATACTCAATTAATTTCAAATAAATTTCAGATTATCATTCATCAAATAAAATGCCAAATTATCAATCCAATTTACATTTCGGGCCGAACCGGTTCGTTTAAATTCCGGTGTGACTATACCGCGCTAACACTGTCGAACACACTGAAAAGACAACACAGGTATACTATATAATAATATAGTTCCATTAAGCACGTAATCAAATTAATTTCATAATTTTACCCTTCTCGGGTCATAATTACTAAAATGCCCCTGGCTCACCAACGGGGTCTTAACATAATTAAATTCATATAATTTCACATATATTAAATTATATAATAATATAATTTCCTCAATTATACATAATTATCTAGTTAGGGTTTTGCTAATCCATTTCTTAATTCCGGGTATTACAATTACCCCCTCCTTATAGAAATTTCGTCCCGAAATTTACCTGAACAACTCCGGATATTTCTGCTGCATATCCGTCTCGAGGTCCCAAGTTGCCTCTTCTACTTTCTTGTTCCTCCACAGTACTTTCACCAGTGCCACTGTCTTGCTTCTCAAGACTTTTTCTCTTCTATCAAGTATTTGCACTGGTTGTTCCTCGTATGACAAATCCGGCTGAAGTTCCAATGCTTCATAACTCAGAACATGGGACAAGTCTGAGACATATTTCCGAAGCATTGAAACATGAAACACATTATGTACAGCTACCGGCTGGGGGCATAGCCAACCTGTACGCTACTTGCCCTATCCTCTCAAGGATTTCAAAAGGTCCAATGAACCTCGGGCTAAGCTTTCCTTTCTTCCCAAAGCGTTTTATGCCTTTCATCGGAGATATTCGGAGAAATACCATGTCCCCGACTTGAAAATCAATATCTCGATGCTTTGGATCGGCATAACACTTTTGCCTACTCTGAGCCGCGAGCATTCGCGCTCTAATCTTATCAACTGCCTCACTTGTTTTCTGAACAGCTTCGGGACCCAAGAACTTTCTTTCACCCACTTCATCCCAGTGAATGGGCGATCTACATTTTCTTCCATACAAAAGTTCATAAGGAGCCATCCCGATTGTTGCCTGATAGCTGTTATTATAAGAAAACTCGATCAGGGGAAGGTACTTTACCCATGATCCCTCAAAGTCAAGCACACATGCCCGTAGCATGTTCTCTAAAATTTGAATGGTCCTCTCGGATTGTCCATCCGTCTGAGGATGAAAAGCTGTGCTGAACTTTAATTGAGTACCCATAGCTCGATGCAGACTCTCCCAGAATCTCGATGTAAACTTCAGATCTCTATCCGACACAATGGACTTTGGGACACCATGCAGACGCACAATTTCTCTAACATATAACTCAGCATACTGATCAATGGAGAAATTCGTCCGAACAGGTAAAAAGTGAGCAGACTTTGTAAACACATCCACTATGACCCACACGAGTCAAATTGTCCCGTGGTTCTAGGCATACCTACCACGAAGTCCATAGCTATATCTTCTCATTTCCATTACTGGTATTTTCGGTGGTTGCGGCAACCACTGCCGGTCGCTGGTGTTCAGCTTTCACTTGCTGACATGTAAGGCACTTTGCAACATACTCAGCGATGTCATTCTTCATGCCTGGCCACCAAAACATGGCTTTCAGGTCTTGGTACATCTTTGTCGACCCTGGATGAACTGAATAAGGAGTCGTGTGAGACTCATCCATGATCTCTTTCTTGATGTTTTCATTCATAGGCACACAAACTCGACTTCCAAATCTCAACATTCCCGTTTCATCTACTGAGAAATCACTAGCCTTCCCAGCCAAAACCCTAGCTCGGGTTTTTATCAACTCTGAATCTTGCTTTTGTGCTTCTTTAATTCTCTCTAAAAGAGTGGATTGTAGGGTAATATTAGCCAATTGCCCCACCACCAACTCAATCTGAGCTCGAGTCATTTCATTTGCTAACTGTCGGGAGATTTGCTTCATAGTACTCAGCGGCTACGACCTTTTCTACTCAAAGCGTCAGCAACCACATTGGCTTTACCAGGATGATAAAGGATCTCACAATCATAATCCTTCACCAATTCTAGCCAACGTCTTTGTCTCATATTCAAGTCCTTCTGGGTGAAGAAGTATTTCAGACTTTTATGATCAGTGTATATCTCACATTTCTCGCCATAAAGGTAATGCCGCCAAATCTTTAGCGCAAATACCACTGCTGCGAGTTCTAAATCGTGAGTAGGGTACCTCTGCTCGTACTCCTTTAACTGCCGAGAAGCATAAGCTATTACCCTCCCAGCCTGCATAAGCACACAGCCGAGACCCTGTCTCGAGGCATCACAATATACCACAAACTTTTCCTTATATGAAGGAAGAGTTAGTACAGGAGCGGTAATCAAGCGTTGCTTTAACTCCGAAACTTTTCTCACACCGATCGGTCCAAACAAACTTCTGGTTCTTTCGGGTCAGCTCCGTTAAGGGTACAGCAATCTTTGAAAAACCCTCAACGAACCGACGATAATAACCGGCCAAACCCGGAAAACTTCGACCTCGTAGGCGGACTTCGGTACTGGCCAATCCCGTACAGCTTCAATTTTAGCCGGATCCACCATGATCCCATCTTTATCCACTATGTGCCCCAAAAATGAGACACGAGATAACCAGAATTCACACTTTTTGAACTTAGCATAAAGCTTGTGATCCCGTAATCTTTGCAAAACCGCTCTGAGATGCAACTCATGCTCTTCTTCTGTCTCAGAGTATACCAAAATGTCATCGATAAACACAATCACAAACCTATCCAAGTAATCCTTAAACACCCGATTCATCAAATCCATGAATGCCGCCGGGGCATTAGTGAGTCCAAAAGACATCACAAGAAATTCATAGTGTCCATACCGAGTACGAAACGCAGTTTTCGGGATATCTTCCTCTCGAATTCTCAGCTGATGATAGCCTGAGCGAAGATCAATCTTGGAAAAGACCGTCTTCCCCTTCAGTTGATCAAACAGATCATCAATTCGAGGTAAAGGATACTTGTTCTTAATGGTAAGCTTGTTCAACTCCCGGTAGTCAATACACATTCGCAGGGTTCCGTCTTTCTTCTTCACAAACAAAACCGGAGCACCCCAAGGTGAGTAGCTCGGTCTGATGAATCCCAGATTAAGTAACTCTTGCAATTGTATCTTCAATTCCTTCAACTCAGCTGGAGCCATTCGGTACGGTGCTTTAGACACTGGATCAACTCCCGGAGCCAATTCAATAACAAATTCAATTTCCCGAACAGGTGGCAATCCCGGCAAATCTTCTGGAAAGACATCAAGGAACTCACATACCAATCTCGTATTCTCAGGCCCCGATGTCACAGGTTGGCTAGTGTCCACTGTAGTAACTATGAACCCTAGACAACCTCTACCCATCAGGTCTTTAGCTTTCAACAGTGATATTCTCGGTATGCGTGCGCCTTGAACTTTACCCACGAACACCGCTGGGTTAGCACCGTCGGCCTCAAACACCACCATCTTCCGTTTGCAGTCAATCATCGCTCCATATTTAGACAGAAAATCCATTCCCAGGATTATGTCAAAATCAGATAATTGCAGCTCAATTAGATTGGCGGTCAACTCACAACCGTCAATCCAAAATGACAAGGACCGAATCCACCTTGTGGATACTATCAGGTCTCCCGAGGGTAACAGGGTTCCAAACCCCGAAGCATAAATATCACATGGCTTATGTAAACTTTCTATCACTCTACTCGATACATATGAATGAGTAGCTCCCGAATCAAATAACACAGTATAAGCACAACCATTAATAGATAAGCGACTGTCACAACCGACGGACTAGCATCGGCATCCGCACCGAGTTATAGTGAAAAGTCGTCCCGGGTTACGAGCAACATTCTTCTTAGGCTCTTCTCTCTTGGCTTGGGGACGATCTACGATATAGTGGCCCACCATGCCACACGGAAACATGCCTTGGCTCGGCACTCACCGGGATGATGCTTCTTGCATTTAGAACATTCTGGATATGATCGGAATGAGGACCCGCGACCACGACGGCCACCTCTGTTTCCCGAAACTTTCTATTTCCCCCGAAGCTCCGAAGCCTCGGCCTTCCGTTTGTGCTCGGGGTTGCCCTTTGTCGGTCCCCTTGCGACATTACCACCGGCGGGGAGGGTTTGATGCCATGGCGGCATCCTTTGCAGCCTGCTCCTTCATTACTTGCTGCTCGGCCTCCTCAGCAATTAAGGCCAAGTCTACCACTCTCTTATACGGAGTGTCATGTGATGTGGTAATCTTCAAGTCCCGACTAATTGTAGCATTTAGTCCTCGAACATATTTACGCACACGGTAAAATCTGTAGGCACCAGATCACCAGCAAATTTAGATAACCGATCGAATTCCAGAGTATATTCGGCCACAGACATTTTCCCCTGAGTCAACTTCACAAAATCTTCTTGGTGTGAAGTCCTCACTGCAACGTTATAAAACTTTTCTTCAAAAAGTTTCTTGAACTCTTCCCATGTCATCACACTGACATCTCGAGTCTGATTCACTATATCCCACCATACGCGGGCATGATCTTGAAACATAAAGGCCGCACAATTCACCCTCTCAGTTCCCGTCACCCCCATATTATCGAGGATACGGGTAACAGTGCTCATCCATTGATCGGCCTTAATAATATCAATGCCTCCCAGAAAAGTCGGAGGTTGCAGCTTCACAAACCGCTCGAACACAGAGTCCCGGTGCGGCATAATATACCATTGGTTACCCACCACTGGCACAGGAGCTGGTGGTAACCCTTGATTTACTGGGGCAGCTTGTTGCCTTAAACGTTGCAACTCTTCCTCTTGACGAAGTATGACACTTCGCATTTCATGAAACATCTGCTGCCAGTCAGCAGGAGGATTAGCATTAACGGCCCCCGCATTATCCCCTGGATTTTGCGGAGGTGGAGGCGGTGCTGGTGGATCGGTTCGGGTAACCCCGGGCTCTACTTGCTCGCCCTGTGGTCTAGATGATTGCGGAGGGTCCATTACTAGTACCCCTGTAATCAACAACCCCAGCGAGTTAAGCACCAATACCACACTTACGCACTTATTGCCTTAAACCCTAACTCATCTATTTACCTCATACATATTTACATAAACAAAAAGCATTTATAGCATGGCATCACATAAAACATACATACTCTAGATGCTTGCATACTGCCTAAAATGGAAAGCGGTAAACAGATGATCACACATACAGTCAAGTATTTACTCTCAATACTTACTGCACCATGAGTCGAGCCTATCTCTGACGACGAATGTACATGTTCGGCCGGTCTACAGGAAGTTTAAAAACCTTGGCGCTCTGATACCAAATTGTAACGCCCTAAATAATTAGGCACGCTACCCAAAATACTTATAAGGCCCTAATCCCCTAACCGGGATTACTAATTAAAATAGCGCAAAATTTAAACTTTTATATTAAACAGACTGAAAATAAACTTGTAATATATTTAAACTTTTCAAAATAGTTAGGATCCCAAAAATATTTACAAACTTATTACAAGTTCTTTCTTACTAGCCGACCTAAGCGGCAAAACAGAATACAAAAGTCAACACTGTTAGACCCATAACCCGCTTGGTCTGAAGTGGCATGAACATGTACATTCTTCGCCCTCCTCCTGAAACTCATGGCTGATCAGCTAATGCCTTACCCTTTCCTGCACAGTAGAGCACCCGTGAGCCAAGCCCAGCAAGACAGTATAAATCATAACAAATATATTATGCTCATTCACATATGTCTGTATAGCACAGACCTGATCATTATTTCATCATGCCCATTTATGTCTACGTGGCGTAGACCTATGTGTTGCGCTCACACATCTAATTAAATCTACGTGACGTAGACCCACGTGTTACTCTCACACGTCTAAATACATTAAGGCCTTAGAAGCGGTTCATCTCGGTTATGAGTACCGAGTCCAACCTGATTATGCCTTGAGCACATAATCCTTAAATCTCATTTCAATTAGCATGGCATGGCATTTATACACATATATCACTAGGGTAATAACCCTAGGCTATTAGACCGTTCCTATTAGGGTAATAACCCTAATCCCGGTTACTTAACATTTATGCATATCATTCTCAACATAAGCGCCGCTGCGCATACTCTACGTGCTAATCACTGTCTTACCTGTTGTCCCGCAATAGTAGAGATTCCAAATCCCCGGGTGCTCCTGACCAGGTGCCGGTAATCCTAGTCACACACAATCCGGGATTTTCACAAATAGGGTTAACCCCTGATTTCACATTCATAAAATAAATTCATGGCATTTCAAATACAGATAATCACGTAGAGCTCGAAAAGAGCTTTCCAACGGTATAAAGAACGTCCCAAACGGAGTCCCGAGTCAAAAGTTATGGCCAAAACAAATTTTAGCATTTCCCGATGAACTCCAACCGGAATTCCGGATGAACCAACCGGAATTCCGGTTGTCCGGGCGAAGAACACGAAATTTCTCAATCTTTAAACCCCCAAAACTCACTCAAATCATTCCCAAACATTCCCAAACTTTCCAGAGCATCAATATATGTCATAATAAACATATTCCACAACTTAAACCCAACAATTGCACTAAAAATCAAAAAGTGCCATTAAAGCACCAAGCTTGAGTTCCATGAACTCAAGCTTGCTTTTCACAACCAATTTCACAATTAACCCACTTATAGCAGCTAGCAAATATTATAGGTTCTAAAACACATAATTATGCATCAAAATCCAACAATAAACCCCATAATTTCAGATTGCACAATAATCACAAATCATGCTTCAACTAGCAAAACTCCAAGTTCAAGAACATGAACTTTAACCCAACACATACTTATTCAATTTCCAGCAGTAAAACAATAGATAAAAAAAATAGATTAAGCATGTAAAACATCCTTGAATTGTACTCTAAGCCCAATCAAACACAAATCAAGAGATTAACACACAAATTATCAAGATTAAACATCCATTTCCCTAAACATGCAAACCAAGATCAAACAACTTAAAGCATGCTTTTTCCACAATAATTTCAGCAAGAATTCAACCATAAATTTCACATAAACTTAGCAAGAATCTACCTCAACTCCAAGCTCAAGAATTCACAACTTCAAAGCTCCAAAACAAGCTAAGAACCAAGCTTTTCTTCAAATTCAACTTTGAAATAATAAGAGGGTTTGGGAGAGAGAGGGGGTCGGCCAAGAGTGAAAGTAAAACCAGAATTTTGCATTTCATTTCATTAAAAATCAATTTTAATCAAACATAGTAAATAGGGGTCAAATGACCAAAATGCCCTCATGGCTTATTATTCACACCTACACCCTCACAAGGGTAAATAAGTCATTTCAATACTCAATTAATTTCAAATAAATTTCAGATTATCATTCATCAAATAAAATGCCAAATTATCAATCCAATTTACATTTCGGGCCGAACCGGTTATTCGAAATTCCCGATTTGTGACTATACCGCGCTAACACAATCGAACACACACACGAAAAGACAACACAGATATACTATATAATAATATAGTTCCATTAAGCACGTAATCAAATTAATTTCATAATTTTACCCTTCTCGGGTCATAATTACTAAAATGCCCCTGGCTCACCAACGGGGTCTTAACATAATAAAATTCATATAATTTCACATATATTAAATTATATAATAATATAATTTCCTCAATTATACATAATTATCTAGTTAGGGTTTTGCTAATCCATTTCTTAATTCCGGGTATTACAACTAATTTGAGATGTAACTCATGTTCTTCTTCTAATTCTAAATAAACTAGAATGTCGTCAATGAACACTATCACATGCTTGTCCAAAAAATCCTTGAATACTCAGTTCATAAGATTCATGAATGCAGTTGGGGCACTGGTGAGTCCAAAAAACATCACCAGAAACTTGTAATGTCCATACCTAGTATAGAATGCAGTCTTCGGGATATTCTCTTCTCGAATTTTGAACTAATGGTAACTAGAACGAAGGTCGATCTTTGAAAAGACCATCTTACCCTTCAACTGGTTAAATAGGTTGTCAATTCTGGGTAGAAGATATTTGTTCTTGATAGTGAGCCTTTTAGTTCTTGGTAATCGATACACATGCGAAGGGACCCATCTTTCTTTTTTACAAATAACACTGGGGCACCCAAAGAAGAAAAACTCGATCTGATAAATCCCAAGCTAAGTAATTCCTGAAGTTGAACCTTTAATTCCCTAATTCCACTGAAACCATTCGATAAGGTGCCTTTGATACTAGTTACACTCCTAGAACTAATTCTATAACAAATTCAATCTCTTAGGAAGGTGATAATCCAGGTAAATCCTCTGGAAATACATCTAGGAACTCACACACCAATCTCATATTTTCAAGTCCAGATGAAATAGGCTGGCTAGTATCCACTGTTATAACTAGGAATTCTATGCAACCTCTGCGCATCAAATCTCTACCTTTCAGGATTGTAATTCTGGATATGCGTGATTCTTGTACCTTACCCACAAACACTGCTGGATTGGCACTATCAGGTTTAAACACTACCATCTTCCCCTTGCAATAAATCGTTGCCCCGTATTTAGACAAGAAATTCATTCCTAGGATTATATCAAAATCAGATAATTGTAACTCAATTAGGTTGGCAATTAATTCACAACTGTCAATCCAAAAAAGACAAGGACCTAACTCCACTGAGTAGATACGATTAGGTCTCCAGAAGGTACCATGGTCCCAAACCTCGAAGCATACATATTAAACAGTTTATGAAAACTCTCTATTACTCTACTTGATACATAAGAATGAGTAGCACCCAAATCAAATAATACTAAATAAGAACAACCGTTTATAGTCAACTGACCTGTTACCACTGATGGACCAGCATTAGCGTCAGCCTGGGTCATAGTGAACAAACTCCTTAGATTTTGATTGTTGTTCTTCTTTGGTTCTTCCTTCTTGGATTGTTGACAGTCTCTAATAAAATGGCCCACCATACCGCACTGGAAACACGTTCTGGCTCGACACTCACCCTGATGGTCACCTTAGTTCCCACAAAACTTCCTATTATTCCTCGGTGTTCTGAAAGCTTCAGCCTTTCGCTTGTGGTCTGGGTTGCCACTATTGGTCCCCTTACTTACACTACCACCAACACTAGGGTTCGATACCGTGATGACATCCTTAGCAGGCTGTTCTTTGATTACATGTTATTCAGCCTCTTTAGCAATCAATACTAACTCGACCACTTTCTTGTGTAATGTATCATAATCGGTGGTAATTTTCAAGTCCTGACTGATAGTGGCACTCAGTCCCCTTACATATTTTTGTTTTTCAGAGTGAAGTCCGTTCGTACTAGATCACCAGCGAACTTGGATAAATGGTCAAATTCCAGCGTATACTCGGCCACTGTCCTCTTCCGTTGAGTCAATTTCACAAAATCTTCCATGTGAGAAGTTTTGATGGCAATATTTTAATTTTTTTTCTCAAACTAACTCTTGAATTCATCCCAAGACATGATACTAACATCTTAAGTCTGTCCCACAATATCCCGCCAGACGCGGACATGCTCTTAAAACATGAATGCAGCATAATTGACTCGTTTCGTTCTTGTTACTCCCATGTTATCCACAATGTGGGTAACAATGCTCATCCACTATTCTGCTTTAATAATGTTAGTACCTCCCAAAAATGTTGGAGGTTGCAGCTTGATAAAATGCTCAAAAATTGAGTCTTTGTGAGGCAGTACAAATCCATGGTTACCCACCACTAAAATAGGAGCTGGTGGTAACACTTGTTCAACTGGAGCTACCTGGGCCGGTTGCCTAAACCGACGCAACTCATCTTCTTGACGAAGTACATTTCAAGGAATATATGCTGCTAGTCGGTAGGTGGATTAGCATTGTCAACCCCCGTATTAATCCCCAAATTTCACAGAGACACAGGAGGTGCCGGTGAATTGGTTTGGTCATTAGCTCTACAAGCTCGCCCTATGGTCTAGTTGATTAATTAGGGTCTATTTTCTCGCAAATAGCCCTGAAATCAACAATCTCGGTGAGTTAGGCACCAAAACCACTCTTAAACACTTATTGCCTTAACCCTAACTCACACATACTATTTTTTCTTTTAAATTAATCGTTTATCAATTTAATTAATAATCATGCTTTTCATATAATATTTTATTTTCTACATGCTCATATGCCGCCTATAATGGAAAGTGGTAAGCATTTAATATGAAAAGCAGTTAAGCATTTACTCTCAATACTTATTGTACCACAAGTCGAGCTTGTCTTTGATGATAAATGTACATGTTCAATCGGTCTACAGGAAGTTTAAAAACCTTGGCGCTCTAATACCAAATGGTAACGCCCTAACAATAGGAACATCACGCGCACTGGGACTAAACATAAACTAATCCTACTAAACCGGAATCTACTAGAGCTAAGAGCGGAAGTTGAACTTTTAAAATGTAGAATAAAATAATAACTTGTAATTAATACACTTTACAAACATTCAAAAGTTTACATTTTATATTTTGATCCCATAAATTTTTTTTCTCAAAATATTACAAGTTATTTATACACGCCAACCTAAGCAGCAAAGGTGGAGATTATGACCTTTTTCCTTGAGTAGACCCAACCCTCATGGTCTAGCTTGACCTAAACATGTACAATACAGCACAAAAGCCATCGACCTCATGGCTGATCAATAACAGATTTACCCTTTCCTGTACAATAGAGCATCCGTGAGCCAAGGCCCAGTAAGGCAGTATAGATAACCATATGAATATTAATTATAAGTCACATAAATATTGATGCCACTGCACCTATTGTTAATTTGACATAAACCTATGTGTTACACTCACACATCTGTTTACAATAAGGTTTTAGAATAGTTTATCTCGGTTCTGATTACCGAGTCTAATCTAATTATGCCTTAACCACATAATTCTTTATATCAACATATACATTATAATATTGCATTCATATTCACTTAAATTCAAGAATAATAACTCTAAACCACATAACCGCTAAACTTAGGGTAATAATCCTAATCTCAGTTTCTCACATAACATACACATAATAACATACATGAGCGTCACCGCACTAAACTCTATGTTCTAGGTTATTGTCTTACTTGGTAATCTAAGTATGTGGAGATTCCAAATATTTGGGTGTTCCTGAACAAGCACCAGTAATCCAGTCATACATTCCCGAGATTTTCTAAATAGGGTTAATCCCAAATTCATTTTTACACATATACATAATCTGAATTGCATTTATAGATTAACACATAGAGTCTAAAATGAGCTTTCCAACGATACCAAGAACGTCCAAAACGGAGTTCCGAGTAAAAAGTTATGGCAAAAACAAGAAAAATGAAGAACCACAAAAAAGTAAGGGCCTCGCCGCGGCAGCTCCAACCTGCTAGAGCCGCGCCGCAGCGAGCCATCGCAGCAACGGGCTCTAAAACCCCAAAATTTCCAATTTTTCACAGCTTCAAAAATCAACCAATTTCATACCAAAACTCAAGCAAAACCACTCCTAACCTAAAGTTCTATTCCACACATCCATATCCAACATTAGCAAGAACTTAAGCCTTAAACAAAGCTCAAGATCAAAGCCAAAACATACCCAAAGCATGCTACATAACAATAATATTGCACATTATTTCACAAGCTTTGAAACTCAAAGCTTCAAATCTCAACCCAGAAATTCAAAGCAATTTCCAAAATTGAGACATTAATACAACATTTCAAAGCCTTCCAAAATAACTAGGATGAATCAATCAAAGTCCTAATAACACATTCATACAATATTCACCAAAATTTCCTTAATTTTCATAAACATGCATCTACAAACAAAGAACATTAAGAACATCCAAAAACACAATTATGAAGCTTCAAATATCAAAATTAACATAAAGAAAAGAGATTAAAAATATTTACCACAAATTCATCAAGCTCCAAGCAAGAACTAGCACAAAGCCACACCCAAAATTTCAAGCATTTCCTTCCAAAATTATTTTGAAATACCAAAACGGAGAGGGTGAGAGAGAGAGATGTGGCTAGGGAGAAGTGAAACCCGAAAAAATGTTTTCTAATTTTGCCAAAATCAGATTTTGTTGAATATACATTATTTGGTCAAATGACCAAATTGCTCCTTAGACACACATATAAGCATATTCACATCAAAGGACCATTTTGCCATTTCCACTCACACATATAAATTATATTTTTCTATTTAACATATAAAAGCCATAATTATATCCCAAAAATATATTAAGGGCGCTGAACTCAGTTCGGCCCAAAATACTCGGTTGTGACTATACCGTATCGACTTGTCAGAAAACACATGTAGAAAGACAAAATAAATATACTATATAATAATATAGTCTATAAGCACAATGTGCCATAACATTATAATTTTACCCTTCCCAGGTCAAAATTACAAAAATGCCTTGATGCACCAACTATGGTCTTAAAATGAAATAGCTCATAAAATTTCACAATTAAATCAAATAATAATATAATTTTTCATTAACACTTAATTAACTTAGTTAGGGTTGCTAATCCAGTTATTAAACCTTAGGGTATTACAAATCTACCCGAGATTGTAGGAGCTTCAACAATCGTAACTACACCCTATAATATAGGGATATTTGCTTTCAGGTTACTCCTTTTGCGGAGCTAATTGTAGCTGCTAGTTTTTATGGTCCATATTGTTGGAATTTATTTTACCAGGATCTTAGATCTACTCACAAGTATGTTTATTAACATCCTAAATAAGAACTTTCTAAAACGATAAATTAAACACATATAAAGTTTAGGAAACCTTACATTGGGTGCAGCGGAATATAATGACTCCTTCCGTTCAGATATCTAGCCCTTGATTCCTTTACGTAGCGAGCATTATCAATATCTGAACCTGGATCTCTTTCTCTGAATCTTTGATGCTGAAACTCCTTTGCTGATGATCTTTCTTCACGATCTTCCTCACTATGATTGAGGTATTGCTTGATGTGTGTGGGCACTACTCTAATCACTAAGGATTTCAAAATTATCAAGGAAAAATAGAGAGAGAGAGTGGCGGCTAGAGAAGAGAGAGGAGGCTCAGTTTTTTCTGATTCAGAAGTCTGTTTTTCCTGAAGCCTTCACTATCTATTTATAGCATTCCACTAGGGTTAGATTTGAATTATATGGCATTAAAATAATGAAAAAATCAACTTAAAATACCTACTAAGGTGGCCGGCCATACACTTAGTGGATTGGGCCTTGCTTTTTGCAATTTTGTAATTTTAACACCTTTTGTATCTGATTTTCTCAAAAATGCCAATTTCCTAATTCAACCATTTAAATGCCAATTCTAACTATTTAATAACTATAAATAATTATTAAATAATATTGTCATTTATCATATTTATTAATTGAACCATACAAAGTATCATAATTAACAAATGTGCCCCTAAAAACTCTTTCTTTACAATTTCGCCCTTACTTAGTGAAAAAATTCACAAATAGACATAGTCTAATTTGAGAATTATAATTGATTAATCAAAACCAATTACATGAGTCTTACAAGCAATATTATCTCAACTAGTGGGGGGACCATGGGTCTATATAACCGAGCTTCCAATAAGTAGATCAAGAATTTAGCACTAAAATTCACTAACTTATTAATTCTTCGTTGAATCCATGCATAGAACTTAGAATTGCACTCTCAGTATATAGAATGCTCTATATGTTCCACCATATAGACACATCATTAGTTATCCATTGTTATAATCCTAATGTGATCAATTATCCTCTATATGAATGATCTACACAGTAAAGGGATTAAATTACCGTAACACCCTACTATGTATTTTATCCTTAAAACACTTGACCCCGTATAAATGATATTTCAGCTTATGTGAAATGAGATCTCCACCATGTATTTTCGTTTGGTCAAGCTCGAAGGTGATCATCCTTTGCTTACTATTCGCCAGATAGAAGCTATAGATTCCATGTTTATGCTAGCACTCCCACTCAATTGCACTACCATGTTCCCAAAAAGTACGTATCACCCTGACCTAAAAGTAGGCTTAACTAACAATTCAAGGAACATGAATAGCCTTTCAAGATTGAGCCTAATCATAACAGGATTAAGATCATTTGATCTAGGATCAACTAGGCGATATTGACTTGAATAGATTTTACGGTAAGTTTAATTAAATCTAAGTCAAAGTTCAATATCGGTCCCTTCCGATGCATACTCCATGCATCCAACCTGAGCTTTACTTTAACCAATGCTCTGGAAAGAACATAGCACTTCTCCAAATGCAAGTAAACTCTGTTGTAGATTATCATATCAGTAAAACCCTGTGTCTGATAAATCTAGGAAACTTTATTCACATAGTCATGTTTACTTTCCAATGTGTTGACGGCACAATAAACAGGATCAAGTATGTGAAAGGGGTTTTAGATGAATTTATACATTATGTACATATAATCATGAAATAAATGATGTGAACCATGCAACATTAAATGTTATTTCTGATCTATATTAATAACTAAATCTGATTATATTGAAATGAGTTTTATTTAGGGCATAAAACCCAACAAACTCCCACTTGCTCTAATATAAAACAAAAAGTGCGTTTCAAATAATCTCAACACCTTGATATACAAATCAAGTGTAGTAGTAGTAAACTCCTCGTAATAGGATCTGAAAGGTTGAATTAACCACAACCTTTTCTCCACTATTACTCTTCCTTAATCACAAAATCATTGATAATGTGAAATTCCTCTCTATATGTCTACTCTCTTGGGATACTGGATTCTATATCTTTGGCAACTACATTTGGTTAATCAGGAAATTAACACTAGTAGTTTAAGGCAATTTGGAATGATGCCAAAAATGTATAGAACTTTCCTTAGACTGAATAAGTACCTTTCCTGCAACCTTAACATTCAGTCCCTCTCTGGTAGACCTAGAGACTTCAGATTGGTTTTTACACTTCTCCAAAATTACTATTCCACCCCCAGAGTAACCACCATCTTATCAGAAAGATTTACTAGCACAAAGGCAAATTTCAAAATCTGATATGGTGTAGTCTAAGAGTTTTAAACACACCCTTATAGACTAACATATAGTTCCTCTTCTTAATCTTAGGATTTACATGATTGTCTTCCAATGTTCTTCTCCTGGATTAATCTGATACCTACTCATTACTCCCACTCAACAGCAGGTGTCTGGTCTAAGGCATACAAAAGCATATCTAAGACCTCTGACTGTTGATATAAGAAATTCTTTCATGGCTTTATCTTTTCTGGAATAGTTAAGACTTTTCCTTAGATAAATAAAATCTATACCTAAGAAGTTGTGAAGCTTCTATAGATTGCCATTAGAAAGAAAATGCTTCAGCATCTTACTAAAGTAAGTTGCTTGCATTAGAGTAAGTAATTACCAGGTATACCACAAGCCATAGGTTTAGATAAACTCAAACCTATAATACTAGGAACAGGAAGTTTGTTAAGTCCATAGAATAGACTTATTAACTAAAATTTCCTTTTATGTCCTTGTAATAGAAAACTTTAGGTTATTCCATGTGAATGGATTAAACCATAGTTCTATTGGCTTTCTTCTTAGTTTCTTATCTTGACAATCCATTACTTGTTTAAACTCACAATGGATTTTAATCACTAGTGTCTCCCAAGTCATAAGAAGGTGAGTTCCTAGAAACTCTCCCACTACGACAAGGCACCGTGAATTATGTCTAAGAAAACTAAATGGTATTGATCTCTTCGGTTGTGACAAGACAACAGAGGCAGTGGGATCATCATATGTTATATAAGATGATAGAACACTTTTGGAATCAAGAATTAAATATCTCCTTTATTTGCTACTTGTTTTTCAGACTTAGTCATTTTCTTAGAAAAGTAGTATTTGTTTGAACAAACACTTTCTTATCTATTGACAATAGGATGGTCCACCCCTAATCACTTAGAATAGCTAAGAAACCATGGTTAACAGTTCTAGCTTTTCATAAGATTTTGATTAGGTCATCCATGAATCTAGTAATGATTTACATTAAGTATACAACCATTACATCATTCTGAAATTGTATTACCATAGAAGGAATTAGGCAACGACTAGTAACTAATCATCATCATGCAACTCGAAATTTCTGGGGAGGTAAGTTTGGATATAATTCAAAAATCAATTTAATGATCTTTGAACTGCATATCTACTAACTATTTCTCCACCCCTATCAGTTCGCAAGATCTTTAACCACTTACCTTAATGGTTTTAACCATTGCTAGAAATTAATGAAATTTTTAAACATTTCAAATTTCTTTGCTTAAGGTATAATCTAGAGTTATCGTTTTAAGAATACAACGAAAAACTCATATCCACCCCTGAATGTACATCCATCGGCGAATGAGATGAACTACTTTCAGTGGATATAGGCATATTAACTCTTTGAAGAGATTGATCTTGTCAAATCCACTATGAACAAGATACAAATGCCATAGATTAAAAAAAAAATGTGGTAGTGTCTTTGATGACATATGTTTAGTTACATCAAAGAGTTCTTAGAATACTGCAAGTGGATCCTGGTCACAGAATACCTAACTCATATTCCATACAGTTTTAATCCATTAATAGAAGATGGATATTAAACACTTGAGAAAGTGTAACTGTATTGTATTCTGGAATTAGAAATATAAGAAAATTTCTATTTGGAATTTAAAATTAAAGTCAAAGACTTAAATTTATACCAAAAATAATGAGTAATTCTATCTTGGACCAGCACTACTAATACAAACTCTAAGTCAGATTTGCCCATACAAGTAGGAGATTTCTAAGATTGAGGTTTTATATCAATTGGGAATAGAATTTCGGGATTATAATCATATGCGTCATTTAATTTCTTAAGAGAAAATATAGAATGACATGAAATGATTTATAGACCATCCATCCAGTGATATGTTTTGAAGCTAATTCGAAATGAATAAGCTAAGAGGAATTAAGATAATTTCGTTTAAAATAAGAATCCAACGATGCTTCAATTAGCGAAAGTCAAAGTAATCTTATTTATACAATCTTTTCGTTTCATATCGTAAAAATACTAGTGTAAAGCCCGCTTAGTTAATTTGGAAATTAGCAGTTGTTTATGATTAATTATGGAATTATTTATAGCCATTTAAATAATTTATTATACTGCTATTTATGTTATTCAGTAGCTTGCATATTTTGCATTTCTGGTGCCCGGTATTTTGGAACTCGGCGTTTGGCTCAGTAGAAATCACAACTTAGTATGTTAGTAATTTGGGGACGGGTTTTAGACATTGGGAATGTCGGGAATGGCCGGGAATTTAGAATTTCCCAAAAATACCCCTTTAGTATGATTTATGTGATTTTAATGTGGAGGGGCAAAATGGTCTTTTTGCCCCAATGACTTTTTGTCTTTTAGTGACTTTTTATTTGAAAAATAAATAATTATTTAATGGTATACTTGGCTGAAATGAATAGTGTATGTAGTGTATCTCATTTTTCCCTTTTTATCAAAAAAATCACTAAGTAAGAAAAGAAAGAAAATTTCAAAAAACACTCCCTTTTTCCTCTCTATTTTCGGCTGTGCATGTGGGTGCTTGGAGCTGGGTTTTGCTCAAATTTTTCAAGTGGATTCTCATCCAAATCTAAGCTTTTTCCAAGCTAGGTTAGCTTCTCTTGATTTCCTCCTTGAAATTATGAAAAAAAAATGATGAAATATTGAGTGAAATGCATGATGTTTTTGGTGATTGTTACTGCTGATTGTTGTTGTTGTTGTTCTTTGATTAAATGTTGAAATAAATAGGTTTAATGAGATTGTATAGCATGCTTGAGTTCCTTGTTCTTGCAGGTTAGATTTTCATGTAAAAAGTTATGAATTTTTGAATGAAATGGTTCAAATTGTTGCTGTGAAGTTGCTGGATGTTTTCTGTTGTTTGCAGAGGCTTATTTATGCATGATTTAGTAGATTCTAGCTTGTTTGAATGCATGATTGTGGGAATTGCTCAAGTTTGAGTTTAGAACTCAAAGCTTGAGCTTTAATGGTGATTTTTGTTTCTGTGATTTCTGGGTTAGTTTGTTGCCTTAGATTTGTTCTTTGGGGTATTTAGAGCAGGTCTGGAAGGTTTGGAACCAATTGGGTTTGATTTGGTTGAGTTAGGAATTTTTGAAAAATTCCTGTGAGGAACCGGAATTCCGGTTGTGCAACCGGAATTCCGGATGGGTGTCCAGTAATTCCCAGAACCGGAATTCCGGTTGGGCAACCGGTCTACCGGTTGGGGAATTTTCTGAAACCCTAGTTTTCCTCGTTTTTATGTTTTAGGGGGTATTGCCATGCTTTTTATCGATAGGGAAACTTTTAGTTCCTAGTTTTAGTCCCCGGGAAGGGATTTAGCGTGTCACTTATTGCGTTGTGATTTTTATGGTTTAGGAGCCGATGTCCGCCGCTCGGCTTCGGTTCCTCGGGTTGGCGCACACCCGAATTCGGAATCCGAGTAAGATTAGTATAACAGTATGCATATGTAGATTACATGTTTAGCGTGCATGTAGGAAGCCTGTTAGATTACATTAGTTATGTATATAGGCTTCGAACCATCCAACCCTGTCACGTCGGCACAGCCGGAGTATGACCGGCGGCGGAGTATGACCAGGTTCGGCCGTCAGCCGACAATTGGTTGGTGGTTCCGTGCTATTGACCTATCCCGTCGGTACAGCCGGAGTATGACCGAGGCGGAGTATGACCGGTTCGACCGATCAGGAGGGTACTTGTCAATAGTACCGTCCCTGTGAACGTTCAAAACTCAGTACCATGTTGGACATGGCAGTAGTGGCTCAGTACCATGTTGGACATGGCGGATAAGCGGGACTCGGTATCGTGTTGGACACGGCGGTTAGAATTATGTATGAATATTATTATGCTTTTCTTGCGAGTCCGTCGACTCACAGTTTACGTTTATGTGTAGGTAAAGGCAAGGCTATAGCTGATGGACCGTGAGCGAGCTTATGAGATTGTACATGTCGGGGCGGTTAGGCCTGGAGCGTACGATCCTCGGGACAGCAAGGCTGATTTTGTAACTTGTCGTTAGACGACCTTTATTTTTATGTAACAGTTAAACAGTTAAACTTTTTGTAAATATTTTTATAATCGGGATCCCGAGTCTTTTGTAATACTGTTTTATAAGTTTAATTAAAAAGCAAAATTTTAATTAATCACGTTTTTCCATAAACCTCGTTGATTAGCAACGAGCTGCACAGTACGTTTAAAAATCACGTAATACGCCTAAGTTAGTTAGGGTGTTACAATTTGGTATCAGAGCCGCCACGTTGTCTTCCGAAGATCGTCACGACATGTACAATCATCATCAGCAGTTAGCTCGGTTCACGGTTCAATAAGCCTTTATTGCTTTAGTAGTTTATTTTATTCAGTTATGAAAAAGAAAAGCCTGTTAGGAAGCATGTTAGTAGCCCGATAGTAGAATAGGCGCATGTTTCGTTTTTAATTTCCAAATTAAGCGGCATTAGTAAGCTCTCCTTGAATACGACCTGATATGCCAACTCTTGGTTTCGCAGGCGGTTCTAATCAGATGGACGCCAGGCGGACTACCAGGAGTCAGGGCAACTCTGTAGGGTCGAATCAAGGTCAGGGAGCTCAGTTTCCCCCACCTGCTAGGGGCCGTGGTAGAGGTCCCCGAGGCAGGGCTCGTGGCCGGGGTGATGAGAACCCGCCACAGGCCTGTGCTCCCCCGGCCGATCGGGGAGCCCCGGGCGGGAGTTGCGGTTTGCGGAAATGCAAGCCCGGATCGAAGAACAAGACCTCGAGATTCAGAGGTTGAGACAGCAGGGTGCTCCTGCAGTTCCAGTGCCTATAGTTCCAGTGGCACCTGCCCCTGCTGCCCAGGCCGAGATAGTGGTGGCGGCCCATAGATTGGAACCTCTGTATGAGCGGTTTCGGAAGCAAGCACCTCCGGTTTTCCTGGGAGGTCCGGATGTAATGAAAGCCGAGCAATGGATGACGGTGATCACCAAGATACTGAATTTCATGGGTGTCACCGGTAACGACAGAGTGGTGTGCGCCACGTTTCAATTCCAGGAGGACGCTTTGGTATGGTGGGACATGGTGTCTCAGATCCATGACGTCACCACCATGACCTGGGAAAGGTTCCAGGAACTTTTCAATGCGAAGTATTACAACGAGGCGGTCAGAAGCGCCAAGAGGAAAGAGTTCGCTCACTTGACCCAGCGGGAGAACATGAGCGTCACTGAGTATACTACTCAGTTTGATCGGTTGGCGAGGTTAGCCTCGGGAATTGTGCCGACCGACTTCAGCAAGAAGGAGAAGTATCTGGACGGGTTGAATCCCAAGATCAAGCATGACCTGATGATCACCACAGACGACAGCACCACCTATGCTCAGATGGTGGAGAAGGCACTGCGAGCTGAGGGCGCAGTGGGGTGTATGTCAGAATCAGCCAGTACTCCGGTTAGTGGCGGGGCTCCTACCCCTCCTGCATCAGGCTATAGTAGGGGGAGTAGTGGTTCGGCCATTGATCAGAGGAAGAGAGCACCCACTGCTTCCGGTGGCTCGAGTCAGAACAAGAGGTTCCGAGGGAACCAGAACAGAGGGAGTCGTCCTGGTGGTACCGAGACCCGATTCTCCTATCCCGAGTGCCCTAGCTGCAAGAGGCACCATCGGGGCGAGTGCAAAGGTTAGGGATGCTTCCATTGTGGCATGCCCGGACACTTCAAGAGGGACTGTCCCCAGCTCCGACCAGAGGCACCGAGAGCTCCAGCGATACCCACTCCAGCCAGGGTGTTCGCTATCACGCAGGCTGATGCAGATGCCGGCCCATCGGTTGTCACGGAGTCGGCTTTTTATTAACAACTCGCTATATTCGGTCTTTGTTTGATTCTGGGGCTACACATTCTTATGTGGCGGCCAGAGTCTTTAGTAAATTGGGTAGACCCTATGATAGATATGAATCAGGGTTTGGAACCACTGTTACACAGCGGAGAATTGGTTATCTCCAATAGGTGGATTAGGTCTATGCCGATCAGGATAGATGGTAGAGAGTTAAGTGCTGATCTGATAGAGATGAGTTTAGTCGAATTCGATATTATTTTAGGAATGGATTTCCTATCTAAATATTCGGCGAGCATTGATTGTAAAAGGAAGATGGTGGTCTTCCAACCGGAAAGTGAAGAACCGTTGTATTTGTGGGTTCAGTTCGGGGATCTCGGATCCCGGTGATCTCGGCTATGTCAGCGAGAGAATTGTTGCACGGCGGTTGCTTAGGGTTTCTGGCCGTGGTGGTGGACACCACTCGGCCAGATACCATTCGGCCAGAGGACATCAGAATGGTTCGGGAATTTTTGGACGTTTTTCCCGAAGAACTTCTAGGGTTACCACCTCAGCGGGAGATTGATTTCGTGATTGACTTGGCACCAGGGGTGGATCCGGTTTCCAAAGCCCCGTATAGGATGGCTGCAGCTGAACTTAAGGAATTAAAGATTCAGCTCCAAGGGTTGCTTGACATAGGGTTCATTCGGCCCAGTGTGTCACCCTGGGGAGCCCCAGTTTTGTTCGTCAAGAAGAAGGATGGATCTATGCGGATGTGCATCGACTATAGGGAGTTGAACAAGCTGACGGTGAAGAATAAATATCCATTACCTAGGATCGATGACTTGTTCGATCAGCTTCAGGGGAAGACGGTCTTTTCTAAGATTGATCTCCGTTCAGGTTATCATCAGTTGAGAATCCGAGAGGAGGACATTCCAAAGACGGCTTTCCGCACTAGGTATGGACATTACGAGTTTCTGGTTATGTCATTCGGACTAACCAATGCTCCTGCAGCATTCATGGACCTGATGAATAGAGTATTCAAGGATTTCCTCGATATCTGTGTGATTGTGTTTATCGACGACATCCTCGTGTACTCTCAATCGGAAGAGGAGCATGAGTTACATCTTCAAATGGTACTGCAACGACTTCGAGAACATAAGCTTTACGCCAAGTTCAAGAAATGTGAGTTCTGGTTGTCTCAGGTGTCCTTCCTAGGGCACATTGTGAGTAAAGATGGGATCAAGGTGGATCTCGGGAAGATTGAATCCGTCAGGGATTGGCCGAGACCGAAAACAGTGACAGAGATCAGAAGCTTCTTGGGATTAGCTGGGTACTACCGTAGGTTCGTGGAGGGGTTCTCCAAAATCTCAATGCCCCTAACCGAGCTTACAAAGAAACATCAGAGATTTATTTGGTCAGATAAATGCGAAGCTAGCTTTCAGGAGCTAAAGCAGAGGTTGATTACTGCTCCGGTGCTAGCTTTGCCTTCGGACAAGGAGAAGTTCGTAGTCTACTGTGACGCATCCAAACAGGGTTTGGGGTGTGTATTGATGCAAGCCGATCAGGTCATCGCTTATGCCTCCCGTCAGTTAAAGGATTATGAACAGCGATACCCGACTCATGATCTAGAATTGGCCGCAGTGGTTTTTGCACTGAAGATTTGGCGGCATTACCTTTATGGGGAGAAGTGTGAGATCTATACCGACCATAAAAGTCTCAAGTATTTCTTTACTCAGAAAGATTTGAAGATGAGACAAAGGCGTTGGTTGGAACTAGTGAAGGACTACGATTGTGAGATCCTCTATCATCCCGGAAAAGCCAATGTAGTGGCCGATGCCCTGAGCAGAAAGGGTCCCAGGCAAGTAGCTAGTATGATTCAGATCTCACCTCAGCTAGCAGAGGATATGGTTAGATCCAGCATTGAGTTTGTGGTAGGTCAGCTTCACAACTTAACGCTGCAATCTGATCTGTTGGAAAGAATAAGAGTCGCTCAGATGACAGATCCAGAGTTAGTAAAGGTCCGAGATGAGGTGTTGGCTGGTCAAGCCAAGGACTTTTCAGTGTCAGATAGTGGGATGCTTTTGTATAAAGCAAGGGTTTGTGTTCCGAACAGTGTAGAACTGAGAAATGAGATCTTTGAGGAGGCTCATTCTACCCCATATTCTCTGCATCCCGGCACCACTAAGATGTACCAAGATTTGAAACCGTACTTCTGGTGGAGCGGTATGAAGAAGAATTTGGTAGAATTCGTATCGAGATGCCTCACTTGTCAGCAGATTAAGGCTGAACATCAGAGACCAGCAGGGTTGTTGCAGCCTCTAACCCTACCAGAATGGAAATGGGAAGATATTACGATGGATTTTGTGGTCGGGTTACCTAGGACCACGGGCTTATTTGATTCCATCTGGGTAGTGGTGGACCGATTTACGAAATCTGCTCATTTTCTGCCGGTTAGAACAACATTTACAGTGGATCAGTTGGCAGAGTTATATGTCAGAGAGATAGTGAGACTTCATGGGGTACCGAAATCTATAGTTTCGGACAGGGATCCGAAGTTTACCTCCAAATTTTGGCAAAGTTTGCAACGGGCAATGGGTATAAAGCTAAAATTCAGTACAGCATTCCATCCTCAGACAGATGGTCAGTCCGAAAGGACAATTCAGATATTGGAGGACATGTTGAGAGCCTGTGTTATGGACTTTGAAGGCTCATGGAGTAAGTATTTACCGTTGATAGAATTTTCTTACAACAACAGTTATCAGAGTACGATAGGGATGGCTCCCTATGAACTGTTGTACGGTAGGAAATGTAGATCCCCTATCCACTGGGATGAGACAGGGGAGAGGAAATACCTAGGTCCAGAGTCAGTTCAGCGGACCAACGAGGCAATAGAGAAAATAAAAGCTAGAATGCTTGCCTCACAGAGCAGACAGAAGAGTTACGCAGATCCGAAACGCAGAGATGTTGAGTTCCAGGTAGGGGAACATGTGTTTTTACGAGTATCTCCGATGAAGGGGATTAAACGTTTCGGGAAAAGAGGCAAGTTATGCCCTAGATTTACAGGACCTTTCGAGATTCTCGAGAAGATAGGTCAAGTGGCATATCGGTTAGCATTGCCTCCAGCCTTATCAGCAGTGCACAACGTATTCCATGTCTCAATGTTGAGAAAATACGTTTCAGACCCCTCTCATATACTCAGTTATGAGAGTCTTCAGCTACAGCCAGACATGACCTATGAGGAACAGCCAGTGCAGATCCTGGATAGAAAGGATAAAGTCCTTCGGAATAAGACCATAGCATTGGTCAAGGTTTTCTGGAGAAACAGTAAGGTGGAAGAAGCCAGATTTGCCCATACAAACTCTAAGTCAGATTTGCCCATACAAGTAGGAGATTTCTAAGATTGAGGTTTTATATCAATTGGGAATAGAATTTCGGGATTATAATCATATGCGTCATTTAATTTCTTAAGAGAAAATATAGAATGACATGAAATGATTTATAGACCATCCATCCAGTGATATGTTTTGAAGCTAATTCGAAATGAATAAGCTAAGAGGAATTAGGATAATTTCGTTTAAAATAAGAATCCAACGATGCTTCAATTAGCGAAAGTCAAAGTAATCTTATTTATACAATCTTTTCGTTTCATATCGTAAAAATACTAGTGTAAAGCCCGCTTAGTTAATTTGGAAATTAGCAGTTGTTTATGATTAATTATGGAATTATTTATAGCCATTTAAATAATTTATTATACTGCTATTTATGTTATTCAGTAGCTTGCATATTTTGCATTTCTGGTGCCCGGTATTTTGGAACTCGGCGTTTGGCTCAGTAGAAATCACAACTTAGTATGTTAGTAATTTGGGGACGGGTTTTAGACATTGGGAATGTCGGGAATGGCCGGGAATTTAGAATTTCCCAAAAATACCCCTTTAGTATGATTTATGTGATTTTAATGTGGAGGGGCAAAATGGTCTTTTTGCCCCAATGACTTTTTGTCTTTTAGTGACTTTTTATTTGAAAAATAAATAATTATTTAATGGTATACTTGGCTGAAATGAATAGTGTATGTAGTGTATCTCATTTTTCCCTTTTTATCAAAAAAATCACTAAGTAAGAAAAGAAAGAAAATTTCAAAAAATACTCCCTTTTTCCTCTCTATTTTCGGCTGTGCATGTGGGTGCTTGGAGCTGGGTTTTGCTCAAATTTTTCAAGTGGATTCTCATCCAAATCTAAGCTTTTTCCAAGCTAGGTTAGCTTCTCTTGATTTCCTCCTTGAAATTATGAAAAAAAAAATGATGAAATATTGAGTGAAATGCATGATGTTTTTGGTGATTGTTACTGCTGATTGTTGTTGTTGTTGTTCTTTGATTAAATGTTGAAATAAATAGGTTTAATGAGATTGTATAGCATGCTTGAGTTCCTTGTTCTTGTAGGTTAGATTTTCATGTAAAAAGTTATGAATTTTTGAATGAAATGGTTCAAATTGTTGCTGTGAAGTTGCTGGATGTTTTCTGTTGTTTGCAGAGGCTTATTTATGCATGATTTAGTAGATTCTAGCTTGTTTGAATGCATGATTGTGGGAATTGCTCAAGTTTGAGTTTAGAACTCAAAGCTTGAGCTTTAATGGTGATTTTTGTTTCTGTGATTTCTGGGTTAGTTTGTTGCCTTAGATTTGTTCTTTGGGGTATTTAGAGCAGGTCTGGAAGGTTTGGAACCAATTGGGTTTGATTTGGTTGAGTTAGGAATTTTTGAAAAATTCTGCGAGCCGGAATTCGGTTGTGCAACCGGAATTCCGGATGGGTGTCCGGTAATTCCCGAACCGGAATTCGGTTGGGCAACTCTACCGGTTGGGGAATTTTCTGAAACCCTAGTTTTCCTCGTTTTTATGTTTTAGGGGGTATTGCCATGCTTTTTATCGATAGGGAAACTTTTAGTTCCTAGTTTTAGTCCCCGGGAAGTGATTTAGCGTGTCACTTATAGCGTTGTGATTTTTATGGTTTAGGAGCCGATGTCCGTAGCTCGGCTTCGATTCCGGTCGGGTTGGCCAAGCACACCGAATTCGGAATCCGGGTAAGATTAGTATAACGGTATGCATATGTAGATTACATGTTTAGCGTGCATGTAGGAAGCTTTGTTAGATTACATTAGTTATGTATATAGGCTTCGAACCATCCAACCTGTCACGTCGGTACGAGTGGAGTATGACCGACGGCGGAGTATGACCAGGTTCGGCCGATCAGCCGACAATTGGTTGGTGGTTCCGTGCTATTGACCTATCCCGTCGGTACGGTGGAGTATGACCGGCGGCGGAGTATGGCCGGTTCGGCCGATCGGGAGGATACTTGTCAATAGTACCGTCCCTGTGAACGTTCAAAACTCAGTACCATGTTGGACATGGCAGTAGTGGCTCAGTACCATGTTGGACATGGCAGTAGCGGGACTCAGTATCGTGTTGGACACGGCAGTTAGAATTATGTATGAATATTATTATGCTTTTCTTACTGAGTCTGTCGACTCACAGTTTACGTTTATGTGTAGGTAAAGGCAAGGCTATAGTTGATGGACCGTGAGCGAGCTTATGAGATTGTACATGTCGGGGCAGTTAGGCCTGGAGCGTACGATCCTCGGGACAGCAAGGCTGATTTTGTAACTGGTCGTTAGACGACCTTTATTTTTATGTAACAGTTAAACAGTTAAACTTTTTGTAAATATTTTTATAATCGGGATCCCGAGTCTTTTGTAATACTGTTTTATAAGTTTAATTAAAAAGCAAAATTTTAATTAATCACGTTTTTCCATAAACCTCGTTGATTAGCAACGAGCTGCACAGTACGTTTAAAAATCACGTAATACGCCTAAGTTAGTTAGGGTGTTACAACTAGTCTAAGGTGTCATCAATTGATGAACAGCTAGATGTCGCATATAAAATATTTATCTTTCGAGATCTAACACTATTATGAATGTCTAATGGTGAAAATCCACTAGGGATTTATCTCATTAGATAAACAAGCCAAGTTAGACCAACAATGAAGATTCGAAATTAAACTACAACTTAATAACAGAAAATAACATGGTTCAATATAAATTCATACACAATTCAGAAATTATTAAACATATAGCAAGTAGGAATGACAAGTGAAAATACTAAAACTTACAATCCTAAATAATTTCCAAGGTTTTCAACAAACTGATATCAGTGTCCCGTTTAGGCGAGAGTCAAAGCATCATCCATTGAATAGAGTTGTCAGCTCATCTAAAATGTTAAACATTCTAGCAACCTTTTATTCGATCAAGATTGGAATTCAGCATTGTCCCGTTTAGGCGAGAGTCAAGGCAATTCTATCTTATGAGCTTCCACCATTGTTTCATAATTTGCAAGTCAAGTATGGTCGCCACCATTAGGGTGATCCATACCATACAAAACACTTACAAACTACTTATCATGCGAGATTAAACGTTGCGAAATTGCTAATGAACGTTCCTCCATTAGGGAGGATTACTCACTAAAACAAACGCGGTGTAAAACCCACAATGGAGATCGAATATCTTAATAATAATCAAGCTCATTATTTAAAGTGAGTTGTATTTTCTTTGATTCTCTTTATTTAATTTATTTATTTTAAATATATATATTTATTTAAAATTTCCAATTTAGAATGAAAAATTCTAAATATAAATTTTAATTTAATATTTATAAATTTTACTTAGATGGATATGAAAATAACATGTATTTCTTTCCATCTTAGTAATAATTTCCAATAAATATTTAGAAAAATATTCAATTTAAGTTGTTACAAAATTAATATAAATTAATTTACAACTCAAATTTAATTTTTCTATAAATATATATTGCATTTCGAAAAATTAAAGTATTTAAGAATACAATTTTCGAAAATGCATGTTAAAAATAAAAATTAATCCTGGAAAAATTATTCTAATTTAATGTTGGCCCAAAATTAATTAATAAAATTAATTTACAACAAAAAATATAATTTTCCTATTTAATTAAATATATAAGAAAAATTTCAAATATTTAAGTATGATGATGAAAATCAACTTAGATATTAATTAAATACACTAGAAAAATACTTCAAGCAAAAATATCATCTATCTAGACTTTCCTTTGACTAATTAATTCAATTTCTAATAATATACTTTAATTCAATTTATTTTAACTTAATCAATAAATGAAAAAATCATTGATTTAAGTTGATCCAAGAATTAATTAAAATAAATAATTAATTTACAACTTAATCTATTTTTCAAGATAAAATTCAAAATTCTAGCATTTAAGAAATGCAATTTCGAAAATTGATTAATAAAATAAAGAAAAAATATATATTTTGAAAATTATTTAAATTTAGTTGAAAAAATAAATTTCAACTAAAAATAATTTTCTATTTAATTAAATGTCATGAAAAGGAAATATTTAAGTATGATGATAAAAATCAACTTAGATATTTAATTTTAAAATTAATTAAATGTATTAAATTCAAGAAATAAATAATTAAGTGTAGAGAAGGCTTAATTATTAATCTCTAGTTTAATACTAGGAAAAAATATACTTAAAATAAATTGTACCAAAATTAATTATTTAAATAATTAATTTCACAATGTATAATAATTTCCTATTTAATATTAGAAATAATAAGTAGTCTAGAAATAACTATCTAGAAAATATCTTATTTGACTAAGTATCTTTTCCACAAAATTTGAAAAAATATCTAATTTAAGTTGTATTAGAAAAAATCTAGAACTTAAATATTTTTCAAATTTAAATTTAATTAAATATCAAAAATTAAGTTGTAACCACTTAATTTGAAAATATTCCATTTTAAGTTAATATTCAAAAAGATATTAACTTAAAAAATATCTAAAGAATCTTAATAACCAATGCCTAAAATTCCTCAACTTCATTTTGAAATTTGAAATTCAAAAGATATTCAGATTTAAGTTGGTTAGTTGTAGATAACTAAATATCAACTTAAATAAGAATATTTAATGAAAAATTTAAATTAAGTTCCAGAAAGAATCTAGATGGTTATAATTCTGTATTTAATTAAATACAAGAAAATACATATAGTTTAGCTTAGAATAAAAAATTCTTTAAACTATAATTTTCTTAAATTAATTTCAAAATAAATGAAATTAATTATGTTGCTAATCAATTTTATTAGGTTAAACTAGTTTAATTAACCTAGTACAGTCATTCAAATCAGGCAAATGGGCATTCACAATTGGGGTGGTTCATGTGAGGGGGTGCTGGGTTCAGTATGTCGTACCCACTTCTATGGCTCCCAACTCTCACACAAGGCCCAAAAGAGAGGAATTTAACCTTAATAAGAACAACTGTTATTAATTGAATAAGCCCAATAACTAAATGGGCCTAAATAAATTCTATCAAGAACTATGATAATTTATTTTAGCAACAACAACCTATATGTATCTATAATCAAATTAAACACATAGGCTCACACAGGCACACTTTGGATGGGTCCTATCATGTTGCTAGGTCATACACAGATGAAAGAAGATTGTAAATATACCTGTTACAAATTATTAACTTGACCAAGGGAGCCATCAGATCATTAGATCTGGCAAAAAGTAACCATGACTATTTGCAATCAAGTAATAATAGGTTTTGAAAACTTACAAACAAGCTAAAACACATACTCCTGCAACAAGGTTAGCTGGACAGTTGGATGTAGGATTTATTTAATTTTAAATTAAATAATTAATTTCGAAAATTTAAAAAAAATTTGAAAAATTCGAAATTTTTAAAAAAAATTTAAATTTAAAATTAAACCTATAATTTTTGAAAAAATAGGTTTCAACCAACCTAAATATCATTTCAAAAATTTGCTAACTACTTTTAAATTTTAAATGTTATTTTATAAATAAAAATTAAACAAAAAATTAGAAAAGATAAATAAATATCTTTTTCAAATTTTAAATGTAATTTAAATAAATAAAATAACAAAATTTAAAAAATTAGCAAAATATCTTATATCATTTAAAAATTACATGATTATAAATATCTTATTTTTAAATTTAAAATAAGATAAGATATAATCAAATTTTAAAATAAGATAGATTTTTAAGCAAGAAGATAGATACTAATTCTATTCAAATTCAAATTACACTAATATCTTGAATTAAATTTAAAAAATATTAAATTAATTCAAAAAGATAATTAGAATTGAATTAGGAATAGTAATAGTATAAATACAAATCTATACCAAAAATCGGAAGTTAATTCAATGAAAAAGTATGAAAAATCGAAGAAAAACGAAAAAATTGTGAACTGTACGGACAGATTTGCGATCGCAGGAAAAATTTCAGCACAGCCCCGATTTTTTCAAATCTTCAAAAATTCATAACTAATTCAAATAAAATCGAAATTGAGTTCTGTAAAAGGCTAACTTGCTTAATTTTTTCCATACTATCCAATAAAAATAATTTCAGAAACAAAATCGCAATTTTTTTTCACGAAAATTTACAAACATCAATCAATCATCAAATAACACTCAATACAACATGATACCATCCAAAAAACATACAAACAATCGTTTTAAAGTCCAAATTTCTTGTAAGTAAATCAATTACCATGGCTCTGAGGCCAGTTTTTGGAATTTATTTTACCAAGATCTTAGATCTACTCACAAGTATGTTTATTAACATCCTAAATAAGAACTTTCTAAAACGATAAATTAAACACATATAAAGTTTAGGAAACCTTACATTGGGTGCAGCGGAATATAATGACTCCTTCCTTTCAGATATCTAGCCCTTGATTCCTTTCTGTAGCAGAGCATTATCAATATCTGAACCTGGATCTCTTTCTCTGAATCTTTGATGCTGAAACTCCTTTGCTGATGATCTTTCTTCACGATCTTCCTCACTATGATTGAGGTATTGCTTGATGTGTAAGGGCACTACTCTAATCACTAAGGATTTCGAAATTATCAAGGAAAAATAGAGAGAGAGAGAGAGTGGCGGCCAGAGAAGAGAGAGGAGGCTCAGTTTTTTCTGATTCAGAAGTCTGTTTTTCCTGAAGCCTTCACTATCTATTTATAGCATTCCACTAGGGTTAGATTTGAATTATATGGCATTAAAATAATGAAAAAATCAACTTAAAATACCTACTAAGGTGGCCGGCCATACACTTAGTGGATTGGGCCTTGCTTTTTGCAATTTTGCAATTTTAACACCTTTTGTATCTGATTTTCTCAAAAATGCCAATTTCCTAATTCAACCATTTAAATGCCAATTCTAACTATTTAATAACTATAAATAATTATAAAATAATATTGTCATTTATCATATTTATTAATTGAACCATACAAAGTATCATAATTAACAAATATGCCCCTAAAAACTCTTTCTTTACAATTTCGCCCTTACTTAGTGAAAAAATTCACAAATAGACATAGTCTAATTTGAGAATTATAATTGATTAATCAAAACCAATTACATGAGTCTTACAAGCAATATTATCTCAACTAGTGGGGGGACCATGGGTCTATATAACCGAGCTTCCAATAAGTAGATCAAGAATTTAGCACTAAAATTCACTAACTTATTAATTCTTCGTTGAATCCACGCATAGAACTTAGAATTGCACTCTCAGTATATAGAATGCTCTATATGTTCCACCATATAGACACATCATTAGTTATCCATTGTTATAATCCTAATGTGATCAATTATCCTCTATATGAATGATCTACACAGTAAAGGGATTAAATTACCGTAACACCCTACTATGTATTTTATCCTTAAAACACTTGACCCCGTATAAATGATATTTCAGCTTATGTGAAATGAGATCTCCACCATTTATTTTCGTTTGGTCAAGCTCGAAGGTGATCATCCTTTGCTTACTATTCGCCAGATAGAAGCTATAGATTCCATGTTTATGCTAGCACTCCCACTCAATTGCACTACCATGTTCCCAAAAAGTACGTATCACCCTGACCTAAAAGTAGGCTTAACTAACAATTCAAGGAACACGAATAGCCTTTCAAGATTGAGCCTAATCATAACAGGATTAAGATCATTTAATCTAGGATCAACTAGGCGATATTGACTTGAATAGATTTTACGGTAAGTTTAATTAAATCTAAGTCAAAGTTCAATATCGGTCCCTTCCGATGCATACTCCATGCATCCAACCTAAGCTTTACTTTAACCAATGCTCTGGAAAGAACATAGCACTTCTCCAAATGCAAGTAAACTCTGTTGTAGATTATCATATCAGTAAAACCCTGTGTCTGATAAATCTAGGAAACTTTATTCACATAGTCATGTTTACTTTCCAATGTGTTGACGGCACAATAAACAGGATCAAGTATGTGAAAAGGGTTTCAGATGAATTTATACATTATGTACATATAATCATGAAATAAATCATGTGAACCATGCAACATTAAATGTTATTTCTGATCTATAGTAATAAGTAAATCTGATTATATTGAAATGAGTTTTATTTAGGGCATAAAACCCAACACATATCAGAGTTATAAAAGTGGAAGCTGAATGTGATAAAAATAGTTTGATCTAATATGAACCATGAGCCCAAGGATATCAACATATATATATCGATTAAATCAAAACTACTGAAAGAAAGATTATAGCTCTTGAAGTCTATCAGGGTATCCTTGTTTCTTTTCGTATATTTATTGAACATTCAATCCAAGAACTTTGATGAAGAATCCACACCTTGATCCTTCAGGCCAACGTCAACACTTAGAAGTAGAGTGGGCTATTAGATCTTATTTAAATGAATAAATTTACGTATTACAATGTGTACTTAACTCATGAGACACTGTAATTGAGTTAGGATGTTGATCTCGCAACAGCTGAATAAGTGTGTACACGTGTGAGACAAAGTGAGAGAGAGAGAGAGAGAGAGAGAGAGAGAGAGAGAGAGAGAGAGAGAGAGAGATAAAATCAATTCCTATTTTCTCTCGACTTTATTAAACCTTTTCTGTCTGTTTTAGGTTATTGATTTATGATATTATATATATATATATCATATATATAGTATTATAAATAAAGTATTTTTAATCCTTTATTTAAAATAAAAATAAATATCTAATTTGATTTGAATTAAGAATTCAAATGAAATATCTAATAAATGAATTTCAAATAGCAGTAGATCTTTTATTTTAATAAGTACATATCCTTTTAATTAAACAATTATCAAATAATTCATTTAATTAATAATTAAAAATATTTAACTTAATTTAATTTAAATAATTTTAACTAATAAAATAATTAAACTAAATTAGTCACGGGCCTTTATATGTCACCCTACATGTGTAGAATGAGCCTACACGTGTGGGTCATATTTTAAGGTCCAAAATTAATTTCTTAATTTTTCCATAAATAATATTTATTATTGAGTAATTAGCAATTTTTGCTCTGAACTTTCGACAATATTAATTTTTTCTCCTAAAATATATGGCTTGTTAAGAATCTTCCCTAAACTTTTACATTTACAAAAATTTAGTCCTTCTGTTAGGTTCTATCCCATTATTCTGTTAAAATACTAACGTGTCATTATAAATTAGCAACTTTGCCCCATAAACATTGACAATTATCAAATCGTACCCCCTGAAAATAAACATGAGAAAAATTTAATATTTTTTTAGTAAAACTTAAAAAATTAATTTAGATCTTTTAAAAAAATATATAATTTGAATGATTAAGAAAATTAAAAAAGAAATTAAAATTTTAAAACTAATTAAGCGATTTAAAAAATTATTTATTTTTTATTAAAAAATTCATTTAGATATTAAAAAAATATATTAAAAAATTAATTTTTGTAAGAACTAAATTTTACAGGAACAAACTTGAGTCTATTTTATTTTTCTCAAAAAAATTTATATTTGTTTAAGTAAACATAACATTTTTTTAGTTTAATTTCTAACTTTTTTCCAGAATATTTTTACATTTTAATTAATTTTTTAATTATTTTTCTTTATTTATTAAGGTATGAGTTTATAAATATAAATAAGTTTGATTTTTCATCAAAAAATTTAGTCTATTTAAATTATTTATTAGATTCTCAATAATTTTAGTTTGATTTTTTAAATTACGTGTTTATAAATAAAATAAAGTTTAAAATTTTTTTTAGTAATAATTTAAGTTTTTTAAGTAAACTTAATATTTTGATCAAATTTTTTAATACTTTTTAGTATTTATTTTCCAAAATTTATAGAATATTATAATTTTTAGAATTAATTTTTTGAATAAAAGGGGAAAAAATTTGTATTGGTCAAAGTTCATGGGGTAAAAATACTAATTTTTGACGGTAAATGAAACGAAACCTAACAGAAGAGGCATAATTATGTAACATTTTTATATTTTAGGGAGAATTTTTAACAAATCGTATATTTTAAGGGGCAAAATCAGGTAGTGCCGAAAGTTTAGGGGGTAAAAATACTAATTTAATTAGTTAATATCTAATTTAAAAAATGATCATAGATATTTCAAGGTTGTTGAGATATTCTGTAAAGTGGTTGAGAGATTCTCTCATAAATATCTGTAACCAAATTAAGTTATAGATATTTATTTATTTATTTGAACAATTAAATATAAATTAATTAAAGAGATTTAACTACTATAAATAAAAGTTTGATTTGAGGAATCAGAATAGTTCCCAAAATACTTAATTTTTGAAATTATAGAGGGAAAGGAAATTATTTTTTTCTCCCATTTGTTCTTACTCATGTGTTGAGAACTCAACAAGAAAAAGCCTATACACTTTATCCTAATAGCCCACACTATTTTTAGTGTGTGGTGTATTGATTTGAAAGATACTGGTGAGAGTCCAATTGCATCATCCTCATCATCTGGATTAAGTGATACAACATACGAGAAGTTTTAAGGATACCTTGATAGCAATCTTCAAGAGTTATATATTTTAAACTGGTTAATTTATGTTTTGATTTAATGTACACACATCTGTAGATCTATTTAGATATGGTAAAATGATAATCAATTAATATGAAACTCCTTCGCTACGTATCCGATTTAGTGCCATAAAATCAACAAGTGTAAGTCGTACTTAGCAAGATTATACCTTCTCTTGTACATCCTTGCAAGATTATATCTTCTCCATATGAATAAAGAATTTTTCAGATATATATTAATTACACTTCTATAATTAATGTATTCATTTAGCTTATAATTGCATTTCATATAATCTGTAATATATTATTCATCAACTACTTGGCTTTAGGGTAAAAATCCTAATAATTTTGGCAAGTGGTGGATACAAAAGATGACAATATGTAGGCGACATGTCTCCTAACGCAGCTTTTCAATTTAAATTTGAATTTTAAAATGTCATATTTTCAGGCGACATGTCGCCTTGCACAACATTTCAATTTAGTTTCAAATTTTAAAATGTCATATTTTCTATCTTTTTTGGCCTATAAAAATTATGTAATTTGACTTCTAACGACGAGTGAGAGACAAAAATACTTTTGCAGATTAGATTATTGAAGAGCAAGAGAGAGATTCCAAGTAATCATCACCAATCATTATTAGAATTATTTGCTTCTTCTTCTTTTTTATTCTTTTGTTTAGTTGCTTAATTATGAACATGATTATTGTTGTTATTATGTTTGTCATTATGAAGTACACTCTTTTCTAGAATGTGAATGGAACTATTTTAGATTATGAATCAAAGTTTTTAGATTATTTCCATGTTTGTTTATGCAATTTTTGTGCTATATAATTATCATCTTGTTAATGCTTAATCACTATTAATTTGTATTAAGATTTTAAGTTTTATAGAGAGGTAATCTAAAATTAGACTTATAATTGTATAACATAAAAAAAGTGTGAGATTAAGAGATTCTACTAATTCTATGAGTTTTTTTTAGAGAGAAACAAATTATCTTACTAATGCTTGATTAATTAATAATGAATAACTATATCTTGTTAGTTAATTGAATTAATTTTTTCACTAGATTAGAAGTTAATAGATTATATATTATAGGTTCTTAAAACAACAAATTATAAAATAAATTAAGATTCATAGTTTGAAATATATATGAAAATGAATGTTCTAGATTTTTATTATTCGAAACTGTTGGTTTGTTTACATTATATATTTAAGTTAGTTTATTATATTTAGTTTGAATTATAAGGGATACAAAATAGTTTGAATTATAAGGGATACAAAATAAAGTCGTAATTTATAGTAGCTAGCTCGGATTGGTAATAAATATGTTGATATTTGGAGAGAGTGCGTAAGAGATAATTGGGAGCTGATATTGTGCCATCATCGTTTAGAACAATATCATTAATACTCTTATTCAACATCTTCTTATTATTATTATTATTCTTTGTCACTGCACCAGCTTCATCTTCTTTCTTCATCATTTTATTATAATAGTTTTGAGCATGGCTAGACACTTGGGCGGGAGTTCTTGTACCACCAAGTAGTGCACATATTTTTGTCCATTGGCCATAACCAAACTTATTCAACCCTTTCAAGAAAAGCCTGATAATAAAAACAATTCACATGTAAGTATTCTCTATAATAAATAATAAAAAAAGAAGTTAAGAGTAAATAATAATGCATGTATTACTTACATGTGCTCTATTATTGTCCAACGACCATTTTTTGAAGGTACTTTTCGAGTGCGAGTTTCAGTAGCCGGAATGGGAATGGAAAAAGCATTGATTGTTTCCATTTGAGGTTCTTGATTGTTAGTTTGACCCCAATAAGGGTAGACATTAATTGCAGGTACTATATCAGATGTATAGAAAATATTTTCTTGAGTCTTGGTGAGAGTACTACTTGAGTGATAGTTAGTCTTATTCGAGACAAGACAAATCTCCAGCAATCAAATTGCAAAATTCATTCAAAACATGCCTGAAAAATGGCTTACAATCCCAATTGGGTTTTATACTCAAGCTCAATTCAAGTTACAACCGAAAGAGAGATGCAGCAGAATAAAAATGAGCAACAAAATTATCAATTTCTCTCCACTCACATGGCTTCAAGCCTAACGAACTCCTCCAGCCATTTGGGCTTCACACGTGCTTGGGTTCCACACGCACGTATCTTACTCGCCTCCTTGCCTCCGCTTGAGTCGGACATTGCATTCTCAGGACTCGGCTCCTTCGAACTCTGCATCTCAACTTGTTCCTCTTCCCTTAGCCGATCGTGAGACTTGCTGCATATTTCTCCCAAGTCTAATTGCAATGGGCTTGATAGTTGGGCCGACCCAACACTACCCCCGTCATTGAAAACGACCTTGTCCTCAAGGTTGGGAATGCCATAGAGTGCTCCAAATTCAGCCAAGTTTTCCCAAGTAGCATCCTCCAATGCGCTAAGTGACCATTGAACCAATATTTGCTTCTCCCCTCGAAAGGTTCGAACGGCAACAATTGCTTGGGGTAGCATCACTGGTTTGTTATTGACAGTAATCTCAGGAAGCGGATAACAAGTGGGAGGTTTGGGTCCATAAAACGGTGTCAACACCGAAACATGGAACGTAGGATGAATCTTACTGCCTTCGGGCAACTCCACTGTGTAAGCAACTTGTCCCACTTGAGCCTTGATCGGAAATGGACCAAAGTATCTCTTACAAAGTTTGGGATGGAGTCGTTTTGCCACTGTGTTTTGCCGATAAGGCTGTAGTTTTATCAAAACCAGATCACCAACACTAAACTTGATGTCACGGCGGTGTTTATCTGCCTGTTGTTTCATTCTATTGCGAGCAGCCTGCAAGTTTGTAGTGAGTTGTTTCAGAATGTCATCCCGAGAAAGAAGATCTTCTTCAACGGCGTGAATGCTAGTGGTCCCTCGGGTGTACGTAGGAATAGATGGTGGAGTACGACCGTATACCGCTTGGAATGGTGTCATCTCGATGGAAGAGTGATAACTAGTGTTGTAATGGTACTCAGCCCATGGCAAAAAACGACTCCATTGTCGCGGATTGTCAGCTGTGAAAGCCCGCAAATACTGTTCCAAGTACCTATTTGTAACCTCCGTTTGACCATCGGTCTGAGGATGGTAGGAAGAACTCATCTTCAATCGCGTGCCCATTAATTCAAATAATTTCCTCCAAAAAGCACTAGTAAAAATTGGGTCGCGGTCGGAGACTATGGAACGGGGCAGTCCGTGGAGTTTGATAACCATGTTGGAAAATAATTCCACCACCTTGGTTGCTGTGTATTGATTCGATAATGCCCCAAAATGCGCATACTTGGTAAACCTGTCAACTACCACCAGAATGTTGGATACACTGCCAGATTTTGGTAACCCAACGATGAAATCCATTGATAAATCTTCCCACACACGTTCTGGAAGTTGTAATGGTTGGAGCAAACCATAAGGTGCCATGGGAGAGTATTTGATCGTCTGACAGATAATACAATTGCGAACAAACTGCTGTACTTCCTTGCGCATACCTGGCCACATAAAGTTTGCACTTAAACGGAGAAAAGTGTGTTCTGGACCCGCATGTCCTCCCATTAAATACTCATGAAACTCGCTGAGTAATTTCTGCTTCAGATTAGAATGGGAACTTAGTCGAAGGTGGTGTTTGTGGTACAAGAGCCCATCACGAACCGAATATAGAGAATCTGTCAAAATACCCGAAGCTAGCTGCTCATGTATGTGACGGAGTTCTGGGCAGGTTGTATTCTCTTGACGGAGTTCTTCCAAAAATTCAAAACTGGCTGTTGATTGAGCTGCTGCCAGCAGTGAATTTGGAACTTCATGTTGACGAGACAAGGCATCTACTGCTGCATTAGTCTTTCCCGGTTTATATTCGATGGTAAAGTGGAACCCAATTAATTTTTGGAGGAATTGTTGCTGCTCTGGTGTCTGTATAACTTGGGTAAGTAGTTCTTTCAAGCTTTTGTGGTCTGTTCGGATGAGAAATTGGCGACCCAAAAGGTATTGGCGCCACTTAGTAGCTGCCTCCACGATAGCTCGCAATTCCCGCAAATAGGCTGATGTGCCACTGAACTTTGGACCCAACTTTTTGCTAAAAAACGCCATTGGATGCCCCTCTTGCATGAGAACTGCGCCTACCCACATTGGACGCATCGGCTTCAATTACAAACAACTTGGAGAAATCTGGAAGGGCCAGAACTGGTGTAACTGTCATCACTTGTTTCAGTTGCCGGAAGGCTGCACAAGCTGCCTCTGTCCATATGAAATTTTCTTTCTTGAGCAGCTCAGTAAGAGGCGCTGCAATTGAGGCATAATGAGCTACAAATCTTCGATAATATCCTGTTAAGCCAAGAAAGCCGCGAAGTTGTTTGAGTGTGGAAGGTTGAGGCCAATCAAGCATCGCTGTGATTTTTGATGGATCCGCTCGAACACCATCTGCCGCCACCAAATGACCCAAGTACTCAATTGTGGATTGGAAGAAAGTACACTTGCTGAGTTTGGCAAAAAACCGATGATCTCTCAAAAGTTGGAACACCGAACATAGATGAGCAATATGTTCCATCGTTGATTTGCTGTAAACAAGAAAGTCATCAAAGAAAACAATAACACAATGGCGTTGTAAAGGTTGAAATACCCGATTCATGGTTGCTTGAAATGTTGATGGTGCGTTAGTGAGCCCAAACGGCATGACCAAAAACTCGTAGTGACCCTCATGAGTTCGGAAAGCCGTTTTGTGAACGTCTTTTGGGTCCATCCGTATTTGATGGTATCCAGCCCGAAGATCCAGCTTTGAAAATATTGTTGCACCTCCCAATTCATCTAGTAGCTCATCAATTGTTGGAATGGGAAAACGATCCTTGATAGTTATGTTGTTGAGGGCTCGGTAATCCACACAAAAGCGCCAAGACCCGTCTTTCTTTTTGACAAAGAGTACCGGAGATGAGAACGGACTAGTGCTTGGTCTCACGAACCCACAGTCTTCCATCTCGCGCACTAGTCGTTCAATGATGTCTTTTTGGAAATATGGGTAGCGGTAAGGTCTGACATTTACGGGCTGAGAGTGCGGCTGTAAGAAAATTCTATGGCCGGAACTCCTATATGGTGGTAACGATTTAGGCTCGGAAAAAATGTCTTGAAATTCTGTCAAAATGTCGTGAGCTTCTTGAGGCAGCTTATTGTCAATCTGTTGAAGGGATAAATCCTTAGTAACCTCCTGGTGCGAAATCGTGGTCAGCATAAAAATATCACGTACTTCCCTGTCCCTCATCATAGTGTGCAATTGGGAGAAGGACAATTGTTGAGTCGCTGAACTTGAAGTTCCTTCCAGTTTCACAGTCTTCCCTTCCCACTGAAATTCCATGGTCAATGCCTTATGGTCATGAAGGCACGGCCCCAGCGTTTGCAGCCACTGCATTCCCAATACAACATCTAATCCCCAAATTGGTAGAACAAACAGATCCACCTTGAATTTGTGTCCCTGTAGTGATAACTCAACACCCATATAGATTTGGGAACACCATAGTGAATTACCGTTTCCCATATAAACTTTGAATTTCTTCGTTTCCGAACGAGGTAGAGCCAAGCGAGTTGCCAATGCCTCCTGAATAAAATTATTGTTGCTGCCCATGTCTATTAAGACTTCCAAATCTTCTGCTCTGTGCTTGGCGATGATGCGGAAAATGCGTGGATTACTGGCATTCGATAACGCATTCAAGCTCACCTCCTCCGCCACGCCCTCAGATCCATCTGAATCAGTTTCTTCCGCACTCAAACCTTCTATGCCTTCTTCATCTTGTGCGCACAAAATCAAGACACGATTCTTGCATTTGTGTCCCACGTGGTATTTCTCATCACAGGTGAAACAGAGGCCCTTGTCTCGTTTTTCCTTGATCTCCGCTGGTGTCAATTTTTTTACTGGTAAGGAGGGGGTGGGTGATTTCACTGGTAGATTGGGGTTCTGTATAATAAATTTGGATGGTAGATGTGCTGAAGCTGTTCCTGGAAAAGGAGTACTCGATGGAAATGATCTGGGTGTCCAAGTGGACTTGAATCCATCACTACGGGTCCGATTGATAATATCTTCTTGACGATCCTCATACAACTGGGCTTTGGTCATGGCATCGGCTAAGTCAGTAGGCTTGGCTAGTAATAATTCTCTTCGGATCTCCGTCTTTAATCCCCAAACAAAGTAATTCAAGAAGTATTGCTCTGGCACTCCGGAAATTTTGGTCATTAGTTGTTCAAATTCTTCGCGAAAGTTTGCCACAATTCCCGTCTGTACCAATTTCGCTATCTTGCCGAGAGGATCCTCATAGATTGAAGTGCCGAATCGAGATCGTAATGCTCGTAAGAATGTTTCCCAATCTGGGAAACCGCCCCCCTTCTCCATCCATTGATACCATGTTGAGGGAGCTCCCTCTAAGTGAAATGCTACTGTGGCAAGTCTCATTTCAGATGAGACATTATGCAGCTCAAAAAATTTGTTCATCTTGTATACCCAATCCTCCACACCATTACCGTCGAACCTCAGAACTTTCACCCTCATGGTCTTCAAAATTAAGTTCGCATCTCTAGCTTCACTGTTGAACGCAGAGCGATACCCATGAATAGGCTCCCCGTTGTTACTCGAACTCCCATTATCAGCTTGTGGTTTGGCCATCGGCGATTGCAATTGGTCCACCCGACCATCCAAACGAGCCACCTGCTCCTCCAATTTCTCAGAAATACGGCTGAACTGCTGTTCGGTATGCTTCTGGAAGCTTGCTTCCAAGGCTTGGATCATCGCTGCGAGTTCTTCGTTCTTCATACCTGAAGAAACAATGAAAGCACCAGTTGATAGTTAGTCTTATTCGAGACAAGACAAATCTCCAGCAATCAAATTGCAAAATTCATTCAAAACATGCCTGAAAAATGGCTTACAATCCCAATTGGGTTTTATACCCAAGCTCAATTCAAGTTACAACCGAAAGAGAGATGCAGCAGAATAAAAATGAGCAACAAAATTATCAATTTCTCTCCACTCACATGGCTTCAAGCCTAACGAACTCCTCCAGCCATTTGGGCTTCACACGCGCTCGGGTTCCACGCGCACGTATCTTACTCGCCTCCTTGCCTCCGCTTGAGTCGGACATTGCATTCTCAGGACTCGGCTCCTTCGAACTCTGCATCTCAACTTGTTCCTCTTCCCTTAGCCGATCGTGAGCCTTGCTGCATATTTCTCCCAAGTCTAATTGCAATGGGCTTGATAGTTGGGCCGGCCCAACATTGAGGTTGTTGTAGTACTCATCCTGTTCAACAAAAGTGGGGAGGGTCGACAGATTTCTAATTTTCTTCTGCTTCTTTGATCATCATTCATTATGATCGTCTCAGTACTAACAATACTTTCATTCATCATCTTATTATTATTATTGGCCTCCAACAATTTATCTAATTCACCCCAGTCAATATCATCACTCCAACTGCTCCGATCAAATGAAATCTCTTGAGGTATTACATTAATATCAATATCATCCATTGCTGCCATTATTACTCTAATTAATTAATAATAAGCTACCTATCAAGAGAGGTTTTATTTATACGTACCTACGTGTTTGAATAAGTTATTATTTTGCTCTACTCAGTATTTATATTTATAGAACAAATCAATCCTATTTCTATTCGTATTTCCCGAGACGTACAAATCCTATTTCTATGACAATTACAATATCTTTTTTTTTAGGATAATTACTCTATATAATTACAGTATTATTTAATCCTAATTCTATTATAAAAATTACATTCGTATTATTTATTTTTCTTAATTACTCTATAAAGTAATTAATATATTTTTTTTTGTTTTTAATTTAGCTGTACTTTATTTTAATATCTTTTTTTTTAAACAATTAATAAAGATCTTATTATAATTATTAATGTCTAGCTGTTTGTATACTATAGCTAGATTATATAATTTCAAACAGTAATTTTTTCTATTATACTCAATTAAATTCCAATTTTATTTATTAATTTTTTTTTTAAAAAAATCCAATATAAATTTTAGATATTCAACAACTAATTTAAAACGATATATACGACGTTATATTTTAATTCTAATATTTCCTAGAAAAAAAAAAAAACAAACAAACCCTGAACACACTGACCTAGAAAGTTGAAAAAAATTTTCCGAAATGAAAACAAAATAATAACAATAAAAATATATTATGAGTAAATGCTTACTTGTTTAGCATAATAAATATTTTATTTGCATAATTGTACTGATTTTGATTGAAAGGAGAATAGAACTATGTTCATTTAATTATGGAATAATTACATAAGACACTAATTTTTGTAAAATATTTACATTTTTACGTTTAGAGAATATATTTTTACATTTTTACGGTTTTTCGAAAAATAACACGAAAACTACATAAAAGTAACATGAAAATAACATCAAAATCACAACAAAAAATAACATACAGATAACAAAAAATCAACAACAAATTAACAAGATTATAACATAAAAAGACCGTATTTTTCGTAAATAAAACCGAAAAAATCGTAAAAATATTTAAAATTCCGTGAAACCGTATTTTTGTAATTTTTTTTGTTCTTTTTATGTTTTTTGAAATAATCCCATTTTAATAGAAATTATAATTCTACTCTAACTTTTATTATCTTTTAACATAAATAAAGGAACAACAAATTCATTTTTCAAGTCTATTATTATTATGGGTAGTTTCTATAAAGTAAATGAGCTACTTAAAATACAAATTTGATACCTATCACAAAAATTTATATATCTATTTATATCTATCTAAAGATCGGTGACATGTTACTTTATAATCTTTTGAAATACTTGTACATATTTCTTCCTTAATTCTTTTATTTTTAATATTTTTATTAACTTTATAAATATTAATTGATTAATTAATTTAAAAAATATTCATATACAATTCAAAATTTTTTAAAATATTATTAATAATAATTAGTTAAAAAAAATATAAAATCACACATCACCTTCTCTTTAATGGTATATCTTAAATAAAGTATATAATCCTAATTTACACTTTTCTTTCTAAATCACTTTTTGTTTAGGTTTAGCCACTTAATTTATTTTATTTAATTTTTCGTCTAATAAACCAAACATTGTTCTTTATTTTGAAGTTTATGGTATATATAATTTCAGGTCACAAAAATTTTCAAGTCTTTGGTTAACAAGAAACCCATAGTCGCACAAGGGAAGAACCTAGAACTTGAGTATCTTGTGACTCTACATTCTTCTCTAGTTTTGAATGTGGCTCCTCTAAGCCAAGTTCCTCTTCCTGGGAATGCGGCTTTACAAAGAAAGAGAAGTTTGTCTCTAGTGACGCAAGTTCTGATGATGACAAATTCACAATGAAGAGGATAGAGCTTCTCTGTCCAGAAAACTGAGCAGTGAGGCCTGTTTTTGGTTTATTAATTTTGTAATTTGCAATTAGACATATTTGATCTTTTGTACTATGAACTCAGTTTTAATGTGTAAAATTATATTAATATAATCAAACTGCCTTTAATTATGTGTTATAATAATCACATTTCTAACTTGGGATAGTTTAGTCATTGATCATTTTGAGTTCATGATAATTTAATATAAATTAATATACAAGTATTATTGAAAATAGAGTACCTATGCTAGCTTCAATAAAAAAAATGTAACAAATAGTTAAGTGATAATAATAAAAATAGTTTATATATAAGTAATAATGACACAAACATATTGTTGGTGTTTTAACTACTTTGAAGAGCCAAACAGAATTAACTGTTTTTTGACAACTCAGCATATGGTTGGTGACTTGTCCAACTGTCATAACAATATAAACTTCCTCTCCCCAACTTGATCAGGTGCATTGCAAGAGAACAAAGCCTACACCAGTTTAAGTTAGTAGTGTCCAGGATTGAGAGAGAGAGAGAGAGAGAGAGAGAGAGAGAGAGAGAGAGAGAGAGAGAGAGAGAGAGAGAGAGAGAGAGAGAGAGTCTGTGTAAGGAAAGAAACCAGAAAGAACAAGGGAATCACCATTGTCATTGCTGAATTCTCAGCTGGTCTTTTCACAGTGGATTGAGGGTTGTAAATGGAGATTGTTCACTCTTGAAGTGACTTCTCTCAGTGTGAGATTTCATTTGTAATTTTTGTATTCAACATTGGTGATTCAAGTTGTACTCTTTCCTTTCTCAGTTTCAATTCAATCTTATGACATTTCTGTTTTTCATTCATCTTTAGTTCAAGCTCGATTTTCATTAAGTTTCTGGTTCTGTTTTAATTCATGTGTCATTGTTATTGTTGTCCTTGAATTTGTTGTTATGGTGATCTTGATCAGGTTTTATAATCCGCAACAAATGGTATCAGAGTTTGTGTAGCTCAAGAAGATCAAGAATCGGTTGATCACAGATTCAAGGTTCAAGAATGGCAATGGCTAAGTTCGAAGTCAATAAGTTCATTGGAGAAAATGACTTCGGGCTTTGGAGAATCAAAATGAAAGCTTTGCTGGTGCATCAAGGCATCTCAGAGGCCATTAACACTTCTGCAATTGCTGAAATCGAAGATAAAAAGAAAGTGAAAGAGATACAGATCAAGGCTCATAGTGCCATATTGCTTTCTTTGGGAGATGAGGTTCTTCGAGAAGTGTCTGATGAAGAAACAGCCATTGGTCTCTGGGATAAATTGGCAAAGATCTACTTGAAGAAATCTTTAGCCAATAAACTGTACCTGAAGAAGAAACTCTACACTATCAAGATGGATGAATCAAAGGAGCTAAGAAAACACCTTGACGAATTCAACAAGATCATACTCGAATTGAACAACATTGGTGTCAAGATCTATGAAGAAGATCGAGGTATCATTCTTTTAAGCTCTCTACCTAAATCTTTTGAGCATTTTGTTGACACTATATTGTATGGAAAAGATACACTAACCATGTCAGAAGTAAAGTCTCCTCTGAATTCTAAAGAGATTCAAAAGAAATCAGAGGACAGAATTGAATCAAATGGTGAAGGGTTGTTCTCCAAAGGAAGACCAGAAAGAAGAGAGTCAAAATACTACAAGAACAGAGGTGGATTCAGGCCAAATTCCAAGTCAAAATTCAAGACTGGAAAGAAGTGTTGCTATTGTAACAAGGAAGGGCACTTTAGAGATGAATGTAGGGCACTGAAAGCCAAAACTGACAGAGAGAAAAGCAAGAATAGGGGAGAAGCTGATGTTGTTTCTGATGGCTATGAATCTGCAGGGGCTTTGGTAGTGTCAAAGGAAGGAGTCAATGATGAGTGGAACCTGGATTCAGGATGTTCCTTCCATATGTGTCCTAAGAAGGAGATGTTCCAAGAACTCAAGGAAATCTCAGGAGGGACTGTGTTGCTAGACAACAACAAGGCCTCTAATGTCCTTGGCTCTGGTTCTGTCATGATAAAGATGTTTGATGGCATCTCTAGGACTCTGCAAGAAGTGAGGTATGTCCCTGACCTCAAAAGAAACTTGATATCTATTGGAATGCTTGACAAACTTGGATGCACAATCAAGGTTGAAGATGGGATATTGAAGATATCCAAGGGATCAATGACAGTGATGAAAGGTGAATTGAAGCATGGCCTATACTCTCTTATTGGGAGAACTGTCATTGGAAGTGCAGCACCTGCTGTTGCAGAACAGAATGATGACACAAAACTGTGGCATCTCAGATTGGGCCATGTAAGTGAGAGGGGAATCTCAGAGCTTGACAAACAAGGGTTACTCAAGGGAAAACTGAACACAAAACTGCCATTTTGTGAAGAATGTATATTTGGCAAAAGCTACAAGGTTAAATTCATCACAGGTCAACATACACCAAGAGCGAACTTGACAACATTCACTCAGATCTATGGGATGCATCAAGAACCAAAACTTTGGGAGGAGCAAGCTATTTCATGAGCATCATTGATGACTACTCTAGGAAGGTGTGGGTTTTCTTATTGAAAAGCAAAGATCTGGCTTTTGAGACCTTTGTTAACTGGAAGAAATTGATTGAAAATCAAACTAGTAGGAAGATAAAGAAACTCATAACTGATAATGGGTTAGAATTCTGCTCTGATATGTTTGCAAGTTATTGTAGGAAAGAAGGCATTGTCAGGCATCACACAGTGGTCAAGAACCCTCAGCAAAATGGCCTTGCTGAGAGAATGAACAGAACCCTGTTGGAAAGGGTAAGGTGCATGCTCATAGGAGCTAGTTTGGCCAAGCATTTTTGGGGTGAAGCTCTAAAAACTGCTTGCTATTTGATAAATAGATGTCCCTCTACAGCATTAAATTTCAAAACTCCTCAAGAATTCTGGACTGGCAAAGCACCTAGCTATGAACATCTCAAAGTCTTTGGTTGCACTGCCTATGCTCACATCAGGCAAGACAAGCTGCAACCAAGAGCACTTAAATGCTTATTTCTTGGCTACCTTGATGGAATCAAGGGCTACAAACTCTGGTGTTTGGAGGAAGGGTACAAGAAATGCATAATAAGCAGAGATGTCATCTTTAGAGAAGATGAAATGCCATTGAAAACCACCAGAGAAATCCCCATGAGCTCAGATGTTGTTCCTAGGAGTGTTCAAGTGGAACTTGAACAAAGAACTGAGTCTCTGAATCAAGCTTCCACAGATCAGAGAAAAGAAACTGAGACAACAAGCAACCTAGATGACTACCAACTTGCCAAGGATAGAACTAGGAGAGAAATCAGGGCACCTGAGAAGTTTGGCTATGCTGATTTTTCAGCATATGCTCTGTCTGTCACAGATGAAGTTGACAACACAGTGCCCAAATCCTATCAAGAAGCAGTGAATCGCAAAGATGGCAAGAAGTGGCTGCAGGCTATTCGAGTTGTAGTGTAAGCCAATACAAAGCCAGACCTGTAGCCAAGGGTTTTCATCAGCAACTTCGGTTTGATTTCAATGAAACCTTTAGCTCTGTTGTGAAGCCTACAACTATTCGAGTTACGTAACTCTTGCAGTGACAAAAGGTTAGCCAATAAGGTAGTTGGATGTTAACAATGCCTTTTTAAATGGAGACCTACATGAGGAGATTTACATGGTTCAACCGCCTGGATGCATTGATCCAAAACATCCAAACAAGGTATGCAAACTTAACAAGGCTCTATATGGGTTGAAGCAAGCACCACGGGCTTGGTTTGAAAAGTTGTCATCTGCTCTACTCACCCTGGGGTTTCAATCAGTAAAATAAGATCATTCTTTATTTACTAAGATCACCAATTCAAGTTGGCTTTATATTCTTGTATACGTGGATGATATCTTGATTACTGGTTCTGATAGTGCTCAAGTGTCTTCCCTAATTGTAGCACTCAGTTCCAACTTTACACTTAAAGACCTTGGTCTCATCTCCTTTTTCTTGGGAATACAAGTGCTTCCCACTACTGAAGGTGTCGTCTTATCTCAACAAAAATATATTCAGGATCTGATATGTAAAGCTGAACTCCAAGGTGCCAAGCCACAAAGTACCCCAATGAATAGTGGGCTGAGATTGTCCAATAATTATGGCAGCGACCCTGTTGAAGATCCTTCTGCATATAGGTCATTGGTTGGTGCTCTTCAATATGCAACGATAACTATAGACCCGACATTGCTTTTAGTGTCAACAAGGTCTGCCAATTTATGCAGAATCCTTTTCAGTCACATGTTGTTGCTGTCAAAAGAATTATCCGTTATCTTGCTGGCACAACAGACTACGGTCTTCATATCAAAAGATCTCCACACTTGCGTCTTGAAGCATACTGTGATGCTGACTGGGCCGCTGATCCCGATGATCGACGCTCGACTACTGGCTACTGCATTTTCTGGGGTGAAAATCTGAGTAGTTGGCAGTCCAATAAACAGAACACTATCTCTCGATCATCCACAGAAGATGAATTTCGAAGCCTTGCTTCTGTGGTGACTGAAATAAGTTGGCTCAATGCTCACTGAACTACAGCTGCCTATGGCCTCTCCTCCTCTGATATGGTGTGACAACCTTAGCACCATCAAGCTGCCTGCCAACCCTGTGCTTCACGCACGCACCAAACATATAGAGATTGATCTCTATTTTGTCATGGACAAAGTGCTTCAAAAAGAGATATGTGTTCAACATGTCCCTGCCAACCATCGACTAGCTGACCCTCTAACCAAGCCCATCTCCAACTCGCAATTTCCTTTCTTACGAGACAAACTTGGTGTTGTGTGTTCCACCACACTAAGTTTGAGGGGGTCTGTCAAGGATACTGAGTCTGCTGAGCTGACTTAGTCTTATTAAACATGTGTCTTTCTTTTGAGTTAGTAGTTTTCTATTAGAAAGTGGTTTGAGTCAATGTTTGTTGTAACTACTTTCTTTCTGTAACTCTGTATATAATCCTCTGTAATCTCTTTCTTGAAATGCAATGTACAGAATATTCTTTTTCTCTCGTTCTTTAGCTTAAACACTGACGACGAGTGAGAGACAAAAATACTTTTAAAGATTAGAAAACATATTGAAGAGCAAGAGGGAAGAGATTTCAAGTAATCATCACCAATCATCATTAGAGTTATTTGCTTCTTCTTCTTCTCTATTCTTCTGTTTAGTTGTTTAATTATGAACATGATTATTGTTGTTATTATATTTATTATTATGAAGTAAACATACTTTTCTAGAATGTGAACGGAACTATTTTAGATTATGAATCAAAGTTTTTAGATTATTCTCATGTTTGTTCTTGCTATTTGTTTATGTAATTTTTGTGTTATATAATTATTAATGCTTGATCACCATTAATTAGTATTAAAATTTTAGGTTTTACACTTGAGAGAGGTAATCTAAAATCAGACTTAGAATTGAATGATATAGGAAAAGTGTGGGATTGAGAGTAACTACTAATTCTATGAGTTTTTCTTAGAGAGATTCAAATTGTCTTACTAGTGCTTGATTAATTATTACTGAATAAATATAACTTGTTAGTTAATTGAATTAATTTTATCATAATAGATTACATTAGGGTTCCTAAACCTACAAATTATAAAATAAATTAAGATTCATAGTTTGAAATACATATATGAAAATGAATGCTCTAAATTTTTATTATTAGAAATTGTTGGTTTGTTTACATTATATATTTAAGTTAGTTTATTATATTTAGTTTGAATTATAAGGGATACAAAATAGTTTGAATTATAAGGGATACAAAATGAAGTCGTAGTTTATAGTAGCTAGCTAGGATTGGTAATAAATATGTTGATATTTGGAGAGAGTGCGTAAGAGATAATTGGGAGCTGATATTGTGCCATCATCGTTTAGAACAATATCATTAATACTCTTATTCAACATCTTCTTATTCTTTGTCACTGCACCAGCTTCATCTTCTTTCTTCATCATTTTATTATAATAGTTTTGAGCATGGCTAGACACTTGGGCGGGAGTTCTTGTACCACCAAGTAGTGCACATATTTTTGTCCATTGGCCATAACCAAACTTATTCAACCCTTTCAAGAAAAGCCTGATAATAAAAACAATTCACATGTAAGTATTCTCTATAATAAATAATAAAAAAAGAAGTTAAGAGTAAATAATAATGTATTACTTTACTTACATGTGCTCTATTATTGTCCAACGACCATTTTTTGAAGGTGCTTTTCGAGTGCGAGTTTCAGTAGCCGGAATGGGAATGGAAAAAGCATTGATTGTTTCCATTTGAGGTTCTTGATTGTTAGTTTGACCCCAATAAGGGTAGACATTAATTGCAGGTACTATATCAGATGTATAGAAAATATTTTCTTGAGTCTTGGTGAGAGTACTACTTGAGGTTGTTGTAGTACTCATCCTGTTCAACAAAAGTGGGGAGGGTCGATAGATTTCTAATTTTCTTCTGCTTCTTTGATCATCATTCATTATGATCGTCTCAGTACTAATAATACTTTCATTCATCATCTTATTATTATTATTGGCCTCCAACAATTTATCTAATTCACCCCAATCAATATCATCATTCGAACTGCTCCGATCAAATGAAATCTCCTGAGGTATTACATTAATATCAATATCATCCATTGCTGCCATTATTACTCTAATTAATAATAAGCTACCTATCAAGAGAGGTTTTATTTATATAATAATACTCTCTTATACTTACATATACGTGTTTGCGTAAGTTATTATTTTGCTCTACTCAGTATTTATATATATTTATAGAACAAATCAATCCTATTTCTATTCGTATTTCCCGAGACGTACAAATCCTATTTCTATGACAATTACAATATCTTTTTTTAGGATAATTACTCTATATAATTACAGTATTATTTAATCCTAATTCTATTATAAAAATTACATTCGTATTATTTATTTTTCTTAATTACTCTATAAAGTAATTAATATTTTTTTTTGTTTTTAATTTAGCTGTACTTTATTTTAATATCTTTTTTTTTTAAAACAATTAATAAAGATCTTATTATAATTATTAATGTCTAGCTGTTTGTATACTATAGCTTGATTATATAATTTCAAACACTAAATTTTTCTATTATACTCAATTAAATTCCAATTTTATTTATTAATTTTTTTTTAAAAAAAATCCAATATAAATTTTAGATATTCAACAACTAATTTAAAACGATATATACGACGTTATATTTTAATTCTAATATTTCCTAGAAAAAAAAAACAAACAAACAAACCCTGAACACACTGACCTAGAAAGTTGAAAAAAAATTTCCGAAATGAAAACAAAATAATAACAATAAAAATATATTATGAGTAAATGCTTACTTGTTTAGCATAATAAATATTTTATTTGCATAATTGTACTGATTTTGACTGAAAGGAGAATAGAACTATGTTCATTTAATTATGGAATAATTACATAAGGCACTAATTTTTGTAAAATATTTACATAATTACGTTTAAAGAATATATTTTTACGGTTTTTCGAAAAATAACACGAAAACTACATAAAAGTAACATCAAAATAACATCAAAATCACAACAAAAAATAACATACAGATAACAAAAAATCAACAACAAATTAACAAGATTATAACATAAAAAGACCGTATTTTTTGTAAATAAAACCGAAAAAATCGTAAAAATATTTAAAATTCCGTGAAACCGTATTTTTGTAATTTTTTTTGTTCTTTTTATGTTTTTTGAAATAATCCCATTTTAATAGAAATTATAATTCTACTCTAACTTTTATTATCTTTTAACATAAATAAAGGAACAACAAATTCATTTTTCAAGTCTATTATTATTATGAGTAGTTTCTATAAAGTAAATGAGCTACTTAAAATACAAATTTGATACCTATCACAAAAATTTATATATCTATTTATATCTATCTAAAGATCGGTGACATGTTACTTTATAATCTTTTGAAATACTTCTACATATTTCTTCTTTAATTCTTTTATTTTTAATATTTTTATTAACTTTATAAATATTAATTGATTAATTAATTTAAAAAATATTCATATACAATTCAAAATTTTTTAAAATATTATTAATAATAATTAGTTAAAAAAAATATAAAATCACACATCACCTTCTCTTTAATGGTATATCTTAAATAAAGTATATAATCCTAATTTACACTTTTCTTTCTAAATCACTTTTTGTTTAGGTTTAGCCACTTAATTTATTTTATTTAATTTTTCTAATAAACCAAACATTGTTCTTTATTTTGAAGTTTATGGTATATATAATTTCAGGTGACAAGAATTTTCAAGTCTTTGGTTAACAAGAAACCCATAGTCGCACAAGGGAAGAACCTAGAACTTGAGTATCTTGTGACTCTACATTCTTCTCTAGTTTTGAACGTGGCTCCTCTAAGCCAAGTTCCTCTTCTTGGGAATGCGGCTTTACAAAGAAAGAGAAGTTTGTCTCTAGTGACGCAAGTTCTGATGATGACAAATTCACAATGAAGAGGATAGAGCTTCTCTGTCCAGAAAACTGAGCAGTGAGGCCTGTTTTTGGTTTATTAATTCTGTAATTTGCAATTAGACATATTTGATCTTTTGTACTATGAACTCAGTTTTAATGTGTAAAATTATATTAATATAACCAAACTGCCTTTAATTATGTGTTATAATAATCACATTTCTAACTTGGGATAGTTTAGTCATTGATCATTTTGAGTTCATGATAATTTAATATAAATTAATATACAAGTATTATTGAAAATAGAGTACCTATGCTAGCTTCAATAAAACAACATGTAACAAATAGTTAAGTGATAATAATAATAATAGTTTATATATAAGTAATAATGACACAAACATATTGTTGGTGTTTTAACTACTTTGAAGAGCCAAACAGAATTAACTGTTTTTTGACAACTCAGCATATGGTTGGTGACTTGTCCAACTGTCATAACTATATAAACTTCCTCTCCCCAACTTGATCAGGTGCATTGCAAGAGAACAAAGCCTACACCAGTTTAAGTTAGTAGTGTCCAGGATTGAGAGAGAGAGAGAGAGAGAGAGAGTCTGTGTAAGGAAAGAAACCAGAAAGAACAAGGGAATCACCATTGTCATTGCTGAATTCTCAGCTGGTCTTTTCACAGTGGATTGAGGGTTGTAAATGGAGATTGTTCACTCTTTAAGTGACTTCTCTCAGTGTGAGATTTCATTTGTAATTTTTGTATTCAACATTGGTGATTCAAGTTGTACTCTTTCCTTTCTCAGTTTTAATTTCAATCTTATGACATTTTTGTTTTTCATTCATCTTTAGTTCAAGTTCGATTTTCATTAAGTTTCTGGTTCTGTTTTAATTCATGTGTCATTGTTATTGTTGTCCTTGAATTTGTTGTTATGGTGATCTTGATCAGGTTTTATAATCCGCAACAAATGGTATCAGAGTTTGTGTAGCTCAAGAAGATCAAGAATCGGTTGATCACAGATTCAAGGTTCAAGAATGGCAATGGCTAAGTTCGAAGTCGATAAGTTCATTGGAGAAAATGACTTCGGGCTTTGGAGAATCAAAATGAAAGCTTTGCTGGTGCATCAAGGCATCTCAGAGGCCATTAACACTTCTGCAATTGCTTAAATCGAAGATAAAAAGAAAGTGAAAGAGATACAGATCAAGGCTCATAGTGCCATATTGCTTTCTTTGGGAGATGAGGTTCTTCGAGAAGTGTCTGATGAAGAAACAGCCAATTGTCTCTAGGATAAATTGGCAAAGATCTACTTGAAGAAATCTTTAGCCAATAAACTGTACCTGAAGAAGAAACTCTACACTATCAAGATGGATGAATCAAAGGAGCTAAGAAAACACCTTGACGAATTCAACAAGATCATACTCGAATTGAACAACATTGGTGTCAAGATCGATGAAGAAGATCGAGGTATCATTCTTTTAAGCTCTCTACCTAAATCTTTTGAGCATTTTGTTGACACTATATTGTATGGAAAAGATACACTAACCATGTCAGAAGTAAAGTCTGCTCTGAATTCTAAAGAGATTCAAAAGAAATCAGAGGACAGAATTGAATCAAATGGTGAAGGGTTGTTCTCCAAAGGAAGACCAGAAAGAAGAGAGTCAAAATACTACAAGAACAGAGGTGGATTCAGGCCAAATTCCAAGTCAAAATTCAAGACTGGAAAGAAGTGTTGCTATTGTAACAAGGAAGGGCACTTTAGAGATGAATGTAGGGCACTGAAAGCCAAAACTGACAGAGAGAAAAGCAAGAATAGGGGAGAAGCTGATGTTGTTTCTGATGGCTATGAATCTGCAGGGGCTTTGGTAGTGTCAAAGGAAGGAATCAATGATGAGTGGAACCTGGATTCAGGATGTTCCTTCCATATGTGTCCTAAGAAGGAGATGTTCCAAGAACTCAAGGAAATCTCAGGAGGGACTGTGTTGCTAGGCAACAACAAGGCCTGTAATGTCCTTGGCTCTGGTTCTGTCATGATAAAGATGTTTGATGGCATCTCTAGGACTCTGCAAGAAGTGAGGTATGTCCCTGACCTCAAAAGAAACTTGATATCTATTGGAATGCTTGACAAACTTGGATGCACAATCAAGGTTGAAGATGGGATATTGAAGATATCCAAGGGATCAATGACAGTGATGAAAGGTGAATTGAAGCATGGCCTATACTCTCTTATTGGGAGAACTGTCATTGGAAGTGCAGCACCTGCTGTTGCAGAACAGAATGATGACACAAAACTGTGGCATCTCAGATTGGGCCATGTAAGTGAGAGGGGAATCTCAGAGCTTGACAAACAAGGGTTACTCAAGGGAAAACTGAACACAAAACTGCCATTTTGTGAAGAATGTATATTTGGCAAAAGCTACAAGGTTAAATTCATCACAGGTCAACATACACCAAGAGCGAACTTGACTACATTCACTCAGATCTATGGGGTGCATCAAGAACCAAAACTTTGGGAGGAGCAAGCTATTTCATGAGCATCATTGATGACTACTCTAGGAAGGTGTGGGTTTTCTTATTGAAAAGCAAAGATCTGGCTTTTGAGACCTTTGTTGACTGGAAGATATTGATTGAAAATCAAACTAGTAGGAAGATAAAGAAACTCAGAACTGATAATGGGTTAGAATGCTGCTCTGATATGTTTGCAAGTTATTGTAGGAAAGAAGGCATTGTCAGGCATCACACAGTGGTCAAGAACCCTCAGCAAAATGGCCTTGCTGAGAGAATGAACAGAACCCTGTTGGAAAGGGTAAGGTGCATGCTCATAGGAGCTGGTTTGGCCAAGCATTTTTGGGGTGAAGCTGTAAAAACTGCTTACTATTTGATAAATAGATGTCCCTCTACAGCATTAAATTTCAAAACTCCTCAAGAATTCTGGACTGGCAAAGCACCTAGCTATGAACATCTCAAAGTCTTTGGTTGCACTGCCTATGCTCACATCAGGCAAGACAAGCTGCAACCAAGAGCACTTAAATGCTTATTTCTTGGCTACCTTGATGGAATCAAGGGCTACAAACTCTGGTGTTTGGAGGAAGGGTACAAGAAATGCATAATAAGCAGAGATGTCATCTTTAGAGAAGATGAAATGCCATTGAAAACCACCAGAGAAATCCCCATGAGCTCAGATGTTGTTCCTAGGAGTGTTCAAGTGGAACTTGAACAAAGAACTGAGTCTCTGAATCAAGCTTCCACAGATCAGAGAAAAGAAACTGAGACAACAAGCAACCTAGATGACTACCAACTTGCCAAGGATAGAACTAGGAGAGAAATCAGGGCACCTGAGAAGTTTGGCTATGCTAATTTTTCAGCATATGCTCTGTCTGTCACAGATGAAGTTGACAACACAGTGCCCAAATCCTATCAAGAAGCAGTGAATCGCAAAGATGGCAAGAAGTGGCTGCAGGCTATTCAAGTTGTAGTGTAAGCCAATACAAAGCCAGACCTGTAGCCAAGGGTTTTCATCAGCAACTTCGGTTTGATTTCAATGAAACCTTTAGCTCTGTTGTGAAGCCTACAACTATTCGAGTTACGTAACTCTTGCAGTGACAAAAGGTTGGCCAATAAGGCAGTTGGATGTTAACAATGCCTTTTTAAATGGAGACCTACATGAGGAGATTTACATGGTTCAACCCCCTGGATGCATTGATCCAAAACATCCAAACAAGGTATGCAAACTTAACAAGGCTCTATATGGGTTGAAGCAAGCACCACGGGCTTGGTTTGAAAAGTTGTCATCTGCTCTACTCACCCTGGGGTTTCAATCAGTAAAATAAGATCATTCTTTATTTACTAAGATCACCAATTCAAGCTGGCTTTATATTCTTGTATACGTGGATGATATCTTGATTACTGGTTCTGATAGTCCTCAAGTGTCTTCCCTAATTGTAGCACTCAGTTCCAACTTTACACTTAAAGACCTTGGTCTCATCTCCTTTTTCTTGGGAATACAAGTGCTTCCCACTACTGAAGGTGTCGTCTTATCTCAACAAAAATATATTCAGGATCTGATATGTAAAGCTGAACTCCAAGGTGCCAAACCACAAAGTACCCCAATGAATAGTGGGTTGAGATTGTCCAATTATGGCAGCGACCCTGTTGAAGATCCTTCTGCATATAGGTCATTGGTTGGTGCTCTTCAATATGCAACGATAACTATAGACCCGACATTGCTTTTAGTGTCAACAAGGTCTGCCAATTTATGCAGAATCCTTTTCAGTCACACGTTGTTGCTGTCAAAAGAATTATCTGTTATCTTGCTGGCACAACAGACTACGGTCTTCATATCAAAAGATCTCCACACTTGCGTCTTGAAGCATACTGTGATGCTGACTGGGCCGCTGATCCCGATGATCGACGCTCGACTACTGGCTACTGCATTTTCTGGGGTGAAAATCTGATTAGTTGGCAGTCCAAGAAACAGAACACTATCTCTCGATCATCCACAGAAGCTGAATTTCGAAGCCTTGCTTCTGTGGTGACTGAAATAAGTTGGCTCAATGCTCACTGAACTACAACTGCCTATGGCCTCTCCTCCTCTGATATGGTGCGACAACCTTAGCACCATCATGCTGCCTGCCAACCCTGTGCTTCACGCACGCACCAAACATATAGAGATTGATCTCTATTTTGTCATGGACAAAGTGCTTCAAAAAGAGATATGTGTTCAACATGTCCCTGCCAACCATCAACTAGCTGACCCTCTAACCAAGCCCATCTCCAACTCGCAATTTCCTTTCTTACGAGACAAACTTAGTGTTGTGTGTTCCACCACACTAAGTTTGAGGGGGCCTGTCAAGGATACTGAGTCTGCTGAGCTGACTTAGTCTTATTAAACATGTGTCTTTCTTTTGAGTTAGTAGTTTTCTATTAGAAAGTGGTTTGAGTCAATGTTTGTTGTAACTACTTTCTTTCTGTAACTCTGTATATAATCCTCTGTAATCTCTTTCTTGAAATGCAATGTACAGAATATTCTTTTTCTCTCGTTCTTTAGCTTAAACACTGACGACGAGTGAGAGAGAAAAATACTTTTACAGATTAGAAAACATATTGAAGAGCAAGAGGGAAGAGATTTCAAGTAATCATCACCAATCATCATTAGAGTTATTTGCTTCTTCTTCTTCTCTATTCTTCTGTTTAGTTGTTTAATTATGAACATGATTATTGTTGTTATTATATTTATTATTATGAAGTAAACATACTTTTCTAGAATGTGAACGGAACTATTTTAGATTATGAATCAAAGTTTTTAGATTATTCTCATGTTTGTTCTTGCTATTTGTTTATGTAATTTTTGTGTTATATAATTATTAATGCTTGATCACCATTAATTAGTATTAAAATTTTAGGTTTTACACTTGAGAGAGGTAATCTAAAATCAGACTTAGAATTGAATGATATAGGAAAAGTGTGGGATTGAGAGTAACTACTAATTCTATGAGTTTTTCTTAGAGAGATTCAAATTGTCTTACTAGTGCTTGATTAATTATTACTGAATAAATATAACTTGTTAGTTAATTGAATTAATTTTATCATAATAGATTACATTAGGGTTCCTAAACCTACAAATTATAAAATAAATTAAGATTCATAGTTTGAAATACATATATGAAAATGAATGCTCTAAATTTTTATTATTAGAAATTGTTGATTTGTTTACATTATATATTTAAGTTAGTTTATTATATTTAGTTTGAATTATAAGGGATACAAAATAGTTTGAATTATAAGGGATACAAAATGAAGTCGTAGTTTATAGTAGCTAGCTAGGATTGGTAATAAATATGTTGATATTTGGAGAGAGTGCGTAAGAGATAATTGGGAGCTGATATTGTGCCATCATCGTTTAGAACAATATCATTAATACTCTTATTCAACATCTTCTTATTCTTTGTCACTGCACCAGCTTCATCTTCTTTCTTCATCATTTTATTATAATAGTTTTGAGCATGGCTAGACACTTGGGCGGGAGTTCTTGTACCACCAAGTAGTGCACATATTTTTGTCCATTGGCCATAACCAAACTTATTCAACCCTTTCAAGAAAAGCCTGATAATAAAAACAATTCACATGTAAGTATTCTCTATAATAAATAATAAAAAAAGAAGTTAAGAGTAAATAATAATGTATTACTTTACTTACATGTGCTCTATTATTGTCCAACGACCATTTTTTGAAGGTGCTTTTCGAGTGCGAGTTTCAGTAGCCGGAATGGGAATGGAAAAAGCATTGATTGTTTCCATTTGAGGTTCTTGATTGTTAGTTTGACCCCAATAAGGGTAGACATTAATTGCAGGTACTATATCAGATGTATAGAAAATATTTTCTTGAGTCTTGGTGAGAGTACTACTTGAGGTTGTTGTAGTACTCATCCTGTTCAACAAAAGTGGGGAGGGTCGATAGATTTCTAATTTTCTTCTGCTTCTTTGATCATCATTCATTATGATCGTCTCAGTACTAATAATACTTTCATTCATCATCTTATTATTATTATTGGCCTCCAACAATTTATCTAATTCACCCCAATCAATATCATCATTCGAACTGCTCCGATCAAATGAAATCTCCTGAGGTATTACATTAATATCAATATCATCCATTGCTGCCATTATTACTCTAATTAATAATAAGCTACCTATCAAGAGAGGTTTTATTTATATAATAATACTCTCTTATACTTACATATACGTGTTTGCGTAAGTTATTATTTTGCTCTACTCAGTATTTATATATATTTATAGAACAAATCAATCCTATTTCTATTCGTATTTCCCGAGACGTACAAATCCTATTTCTATGACAATTACAATATCTTTTTTTAGGATAATTACTCTATATAATTACAGTATTATTTAATCCTAATTCTATTATAAAAATTACATTCGTATTATTTATTTTTCTTAATTACTCTATAAAGTAATTAATATTTTTTTTTTTGTTTTTAATTTAGCTGTACTTTATTTTAATATCTTTTTTTTTTAAAACAATTAATAAAGATCTTATTATAATTATTAATGTCTAGCTGTTTGTATACTATAGCTTGAATATTATATAATTTCAAACACTAAATTTTTCTATTATACTCAATTAAATTCCAATTTTATTTATTAATTTTTTTTTAAAAAAAAAATCCAATATAAATTTTAGATATTCAACAACTAATTTAAAACGATATATACGACGTTATATTTTAATTCTAATATTTCCTAGAAAAAAAAAACAAACAAACAAACCCTGAACACACTGACCTAGAAAGTTGAAAAAAAATTTCCGAAATGAAAACAAAACAATAACAATAAAAATATATTATGAGTAAATGCTTACTTGCTTAGCATAATAAATATTTTATTTGCATAATTGTACTGATTTTGATTGAAAGGAGAATAGAACTATGTTCATTTAATTATGGAATAATTACATAAGGCACTAATTTTTGTAAAATATTTACATTTTTACGTTTAAAGAATATATTTTTACATTTTTACGGTTTTTCGAAAAATAACACGAAAACTACATAAAAGTAACATGAAAATAACATCAAAATCACAACAAAAAATAACATACAGATAACAAAAAATCAACAACAAATTAACAAGATTATAACATAAAAAGACCGTATTTTTCGTAAATAAAACCGAAAAAATCGTAAAAATATTTAAAATTCCGTGAAACCGTATTTTTGTAATTTTTTTTGTTCTTTTTATGTTTTTTGAAATAATCCCATTTTAATAGAAATTATAATTCTACTCTAACTTTTATTATCTTTTAACATAAATAAAGGAACAACAAATTCATTTTTCAAGTCTATTATTATTATGGGTAGTTTCTATAAAGTAAATGAGCTACTTAAAATACAAATTTGATACCTATCACAAAAATTTATATATCTATTTATATCTATCTAAAGATCGGTGACATGTTACTTTATAATCTTTTGAAATACTTCTACATATTTCTTCCTTAATTCTTTTATTTTTAATATTTTTATTAACTTTATAAATATTAATTGATTAATTAATTTAAAAAATATTCATATACAATTCAAAATATTTTAAAATATTATTAATAATAATTAGTTAAAAAAAATATAAAATCACACATCACCTTCTCTTTAATGGTATATCTTAAATAAAGTATATAATCCTAATTTACACTTTTCTTTCTAAATCACTTTTTGTTTAGGTTTAGCCACTTAATTTATTTTATTTAATTTTTCTAATAAACCAAACATTGTTCTTTATTTTGAAGTTTATGGTATATATAATTTCAGGTCACAAGAATTTTCAAGTCTTTGGTTAACAAGAAACCCATAGTCGCACAAGGGAAGAACCTAGAACTTGAGTATCTTGTGACTCTACATTCTTCTCTAGTTTTGAACGTGGCTCCTCTAAGCCAAGTTCCTCTTCCTGGGAATGCGGCTTTACAAAGAAAGAGAAGTTTGTCTCTAGTGACGCAAGTTCTGATGATGACAAATTCACAATGAAGAGGATAGAGCTTCTCTGTCCAGAAAACTGAGCGGTGAGGCCTGTTTTTGGTTTATTAATTCTGTAATTTGCAATTAGACATATTTGATCTTTTGTACTATGAACTTAGTTTTAATGTGTAAAATTATATTAATATAATCAAACTGCATTTAATTATGTGTTATAATAATCACATTTCTAACTTGGGATAGTTTAGTCATTGATCATTTTGAGTTCATGATAATTTAATATAAATTAATATACAAGTATTATTGAAAATAGAGTACCTATGCTAGCTTCAATAAAACAACATGTAACAAATAGTTAAGTGATAATAATAATAATAGTTTATATATAAGTAATAATGACACAAACATATTGTTGGTGTTTTAACTACTTTGAAGAGCCAAACCGAATTAACTGTTTTTTGACAACTCAGCATATGGTTGGTGACTTGTCCAACTGTCATAACTATATAAACCTCCTCTCCCCAACTTGATCAGGTGCATTGCAAGAGAGCAAAGCCTACACCAGTTTATGTTAGTAGTGTCCAGGATTGAGAGAGAGAGAGAGAGAGAGAGAGAGAGAGAGAGAGAGTCTGTGTAAGGAAAGAAACCAGAAAGAACAAGGGAATCACCATTGTCATTGCTGAATTCTCAGCTGGTCTTTTCACAGTGGATTGAGGGTTGTAAATGGAGATTGTTCACTCTTATAGTGACTTCTCTCAGTGTGAGATTTCATTTGTAATTTTTGTATTCAACATTGGTGATTCAAGTTGTACTCTTTCCTTTCTCAGTTTCAATTTCAATCTTATGACATTTCTGTTTTTCATTCATCTTTAGTTCAAGCTTGATTTTCATTAAGTTTCTGGTTCTGTTTTAATTTATGTGTCATTGTTATTGTTGTCCTTGAATTTGTTGTTATGGTGATCTTGATCAGGTTTTATAATCCGCAACAAATGGTATCAGAGTTTGTGTAGCTCAAGAAGATCAAGAATCGGTTGATCACAGATTCAAGGTTCAAGAATGGCAATGGCTAAGTTCGAAGTCGATAAGTTCATTGGAGAAAATGACTTCGGGCTTTGGAGAATCAAAATGAAAGCTTTGCTGGTGCATCAAGGCATCTCAGAGGCCATTAACACTTCTGCAATTGCTGAAATCGAAGATAAAAAGAAAGGGAAAGAGATACAGATCAAGGCTCATAGTGCCATATTGCTTTCTTTGGGAGATGAGGTTCTTCGAGAAGTGTCTGATGAAGAAACAGCCATTGGTCTCTGGGATAAATTGGCAAAGATCTACTTGAAGAAATCTTTAGCCAATAAACTGTACCTGAAGAAGAAACTCTACACTATCAAGATGGATGAATCAAAGGAGCTAAGAAAACACCTTGACGAATTCAACAAGATCATACTCGAATTGAACAACATTGGTGTCAAGATCGATGAAGAAGATCGAGGTATCATTCTTTTAAGCTCTCTACCTAAATCTTTTGAGCATTTTGTTGACACTATATTGTATGGAAAAGATACACTAACCATGTCAGAAGTAAAGTCTGCTCTGAATTCTAAAGAGATTCAAAAGAAATCAGAGGACAGAATTGAATCAAATGGTGAAGGGTTGTTCTCCAAAGGAAGACCAGAAAGAAGAGAGTCAAAATACTACAAGAACAGAGGTGGATTCAGGCCAAATTCCAAGTCAAAATTCAAGACTGGAAAGAAGTGTTGCTATTTTAACAAGGAAGGGCACTTTAGAGATGAATGTAGGGCACTGAAAGCCAAAACTGACAGAGAGAAAAGCAAGAATACGGGAGAAGCTGATGTTGTTTCTGATGGCTATGAATCTGCAGGGGCTTTGGTAGTGTCAAAGGAAGGAGTCAATGATGAGTGGAACCTTGATTCAGGATGTTCCTTCCATATGTGTCCTAAGAAGGAGATGTTCCAAGAACTCAAGGAAATCTCAGGAGGGACTGTGTTGCTAGGCAACAACAAGGCCTGTAATGTCCTTGGCTCTGGTTCTGTCATGATAAAGATGTTTGATGGCATCTCTAGGACTCTGCAAGAAGTGAGGTATGTCCCTGACCTCAAAAGAAACTTGATATCCATTGGAATGCTTGACAAACTTGGATGCACAATCAAGGTGGAAGATGGGATATTGAAGATATCCAAGGGATCAATGACAGTGATGAAAGGTGAATTGAAGCATGGCCTATACTCTCTTATTGGGAGAACTGTCATTGGAAGTGCAGCACCTGCTGTTGCAGAACAGAATGATGACACAAAACTGTGGCATCTCAGATTGGGCCATGTAAGTGAGAGGGGAATCTCAGAGCTTGAAAAACAAGGGTTACTCAAGGGAAAACTGAACACAAAACTGCCATTTTGTGAAGAATGTATATTTGGCAAAAGCTACAAGGTTAAATTCACCACAGGTCAACATACACCAAGAGCGAACTTGACTACATTCACTCAGATCTATGGGGTGCATCAAGAACCAAAACTTTGGGAGGAGCAAGCTATTTCATGAGCATCATTGATGACTACTCTAGGAAGGTGTGGGTTTTCTTATTGAAAAGCAAAGATCTGGCTTTTGAGACCTTTGTTAACTGGAAGAAATTGATTGAAAATCAAACTAGTAGGAAGATAAAGAAACTCAGAACTGATAATGGGTTAGAATTTTGCTCTGATATGTTTACAAGTTATTGTAGGAAAGAAGGCATTGTCAGGCATCACACAGTGGTCAAGAACCCTCAGCAAAATGGCCTTGCTGAGAGAATGAACAGAACCCTGTTGGAAAGGGTAAGGTGCATGCTCATAGGAGCTGGTTTGGCCAAGCATTTTTGGGGTGAAGCTCTAAAAACTACTTGCTATTTGATAAATAGATGTCCCTCTACAGCATTAAATTTCAAAACTCCTCAAGAATTCTGGACTGGCAAAGCACCTAGCTATGAACATCTCAAAGTCTTTGGTTGCACTGCCTATGCTCACATCAGGCAAGACAAGCTGCAACCAAGAGCACTTAAATGCTTATTTCTTGGCTACCTTGATGGAATCAAGGGCTACAAAATCTGGTGTTTGGAGGAAGGGTACAAGAAATGCATAATAAGCAGAGATGTCATCTTTAGAGAAGATGAAATGCCATTGAAAACCACCAGAGAAATCCCCATGAGCTCAGATGTTGTTCCTAGGAGTGTTCAAGTGGAACTTGAACAAAGAACTGAGTCTCTGAATCAAGCTTCCACAGATCAGAGAAAAGAAACTGAGACAACAAGCAACCTAGATGACTACCAACTTGCCAAGGATAGAACTAGGAGAGAAATCAGGGCACCTGAGAAGTTTGGCTATGCTGATTTTTCAGCATATGCTCTGTCTGTCACAGATGAAGTTGACAACACAGTGCCCAAATCCTATCAAGAAGCAGTGAATCGCAAAGATGGCAAGAAGTGGCTGCAGGCTATTCGAGTTGTAGTGTAAGCCAATACAAAGCCAGACGAGTAGCCAAGGGTTTTCATCAGCAACTTCGGTTTGATTTCAATGAAACCTTTAGCTCTGTTGCGAAGCCTACAACTATTCGAGTTACGTAACTCTTGCAGTGAAAAAAGGTTGGCCAATAAGGCAGTTGGATGTTAACAATGCCTTTTTAAATGGAGACCTACATGAGGAGATTTACATGGTTCAACTGCCTGGATGCATTGATCCAAAACATCCAAACAAGGTATGCAAACTTAACAAGGCTCTATATGGGTTGAAGCAAGCACCACGGGCTTGGTTTGAAAAGTTGTCATCTGCTCTACTCACCCTGGGGTTTCAATCAGTAAAATAAGATCATTCTTTATTTACTAAGATCACCAATTCAAGCTGGCTTTATATTCTTGTATACGTGGATGATATCTTGATTACTGGTTCTGATAGTGCTCAAGTGTCTTCCCTAATTGTAGCACTCAGTTCCAACTTTACACTTAAAGACCTTGGTCTCATCTCATTTTTCTTGGGAATACAAGTGCTTCCCACTACTGAAGGTGTCGTCTTATCTCAACAAAAATATATTCAGGATCTGATATGTAAAGCTGAACTCCAAGGTGCCAAACCACAAAGTACCCAAATGAATAGTGGGCTGAGATTGTCCAATAATTATGGCAGCGACCCTGTTGAAGATCCTTCTGCATATAGGTCATTGGTTGGTGCTCTTCAATATGCAACGATAACTATAGACCCGACATTGCTTTTAGTGTCAACAAGGTCTGCCAATTTATGCAGAATCCTTTTCAGTCACACGTTGTTGCTGTCAAAAGAATTATCCGTTATCTTGCTGGCACAACAGACTACGGTCTTCATATAAAAAGATCTCCACACTTGCGTCTTGAAGCATACTGTGATGCTGACTGGGCCGCTGATCCCGATGATCGACGCTCGACTACTGGCTACTGCATTTTCTGGGGTGAAAATCTGAGTAGTTGGCAGTCCAAGAAACAGAACACTATCTCTCGATCATCCACAGAAGATGAATTTCGAAGCCTTGCTTCTGTGGTGACTGAAATAAGTTGGCTCAATGCTCACTGAACTACAGCTGCCTATGGCCTCTCCTCCTCTGATATGGTGCGACAACCTTAGCACCGTCATGCTGCCTGCCAACCCTGTGCTTCACGCACGCACCAAACATATAGAGATTGATCTCTATTTTGTCATGGACAAAGTGCTTCAAAAAGAGATATGTGTTCAACATGTCCCTGCCAACCATCAACTAGCTGACCCTCTAACCAAGCCCATCTCCAACTCGCAATTTCCTTTCTTACGAGATAAACTTGGTGTTATGTGTTCCACCACACTAAGTTTGAGGGGGCCTGTCAAGGATACTGAGTCTGCTGAGCTGACTTAGTCTTATTAAACATGTGTCTTTCTTTTGAGTTAGTAGTTTTCTGTTAGAAAGTGGTTTGAGTCAATGTTTGTTGTAACTACTTTCTTTCTGTAACTCTGTATATAATCCTCTGTAATCTCTTTCTTGAAATGCAATGTACATAATATTCTTTTTCTCTCGTTCTTTAGCTTAAACACTGACGACGAGTGAGAGACAAAAATACTTTTAAAGATTAGAAAACATATTGAAGAGCAAGAGGGAAGAGATTTCAAGTAATCATCACCAATCATCATTAGAGTTATTTGCCTTCTTCTCTATTCTTCTGTTTAGTTGTTTAATTATGAACATGATTATTGTTGTTATTATATTTATAATTATGAAGTAAACATACTTTTCTAGAATGTGAACGGAACTATTTTAGATTATGAATCAAAGTTTTTAGATTATTCTCATGTTTGTTCTTGCTATTTGTTTATGTAATTTTTGTGTTATATAATTATTAATGCTTGATCACCATTAATTAGTATTAAAATTTTAGGTTTTACACTTGAGAGAGGTAATCTAAAATCAGACTTAGAATTGAATGACATAGGAAAAGTGTGGGATTGAGAGTAACTACTAATTCTATGAGTTTTTCTTAGAGAGATTCAAATTGTTTTACTAGTGCTTGATTAATTATTACTGAATAAATATAACTTGTTAGTTAATTGAATTAATTTTATCATAATAGATTACATTAGGGTTCCTAAACCTACAAATTATAAAATAAATTAAGATTCATAGTTTGAAATACATATATGAAAATGAATGCTCTAGATTTTTATTATTAGAAATTGTTGGTTTGTTTACATTATATATTTAAGTTAGTTTATTATATTTAGTTTGAATTATTAGGGATACAAAATAGTTTGAATTATAAGGGATACAAAATGAAGTCGTAGTTTATAGTAGCTAGCTAGGATTGGTAATAAATATGTTGATATTTGGAGAGAGTGCGTAAGAGATAATTGGGAGCTGATATTGTGCCATCATCGTTTAGAACAATATCATTAATACTCTTATTCAACATCTTCTTATTCTTTGTCACTGCACCAGCTTCATCTTCTTTCTTCATCATTTTATTATAATAGTTTTGAGCATGGCTAGACACTTGGGCGGGAGTTCTTGTACCACCAAGTAGTGCACATATTTTTGTCCATTGGCCATAACCAAACTTATTCAACCCTTTCAAGAAAAGCCTGATAATAAAAACAATTCACATGTAAGTATTCTCTATAATAAATAATAAAAAAAGAAGTTAAGAGTAAATAATAATGTATTACTTACATGTGCTCTATTATTGTCCAACGACCATTTTTTGAAGGTACTTTTCGAGTGCGAGTTTCAGTAGCCGGAATGGGAATGGAAAAAGCATTGATTGTTTCCATTTGAGGTTCTTGATTGTTAGTTTGACCCCAATAAGGGTAGACATTAATTGCAGGTACTATATCAGATGTATAGAAAATATTTTCTTGAGTCTTGGTGAGAGTACTACTTGAGGTTGTTGTAGTACTCATCCTGTTCAACAAAAGTGGGGAGGGTCGATAGATTTCTAATTTTCTTCTGCTTCTTTGATCATCATTCATTATGATCGTCTCAGTACTAATAATACTTTCATTCATCATCTTATTATTATTATTGGCCTCCAACAATTTATCTAATTCACCCCAATCAATATCATCATTCGAACTGCTCCGATCAAATGAAATCTCCTGAGGTATTACATTAATATCAATATCATCCATTGCTGCCATTATTACTCTAATTAATAATAAGCTACCTATCAAGAGAGGTTTTATTTATATAATAATACTCTCTTATACTTACATATACGTGTTTGCGTAAGTTATTATTTTGCTCTACTCAGTATTTATATATATTTATAGAACAAATCAATCCTATTTCTATTCGTATTTCCCGAGACGTACAAATCCTATTTCTATGACAATTACAATATCTTTTTTTAGGATAATTACTCTATATAATTACAGTATTATTTAATCCTAATTCTATTATAAAAATTACATTCGTATTATTTATTTTTCTTAATTACTCTATAAAGTAATTAATATATTTTTTTTTGTTTTTAATTTAGCTGTACTTTATTTTAATATCTTTTTTTTTTAAAAACAATTAATAAAGATCTTATTATAATTATTAATGTCTAGCTGTTTGTATACTATAGCTAGATTATATAATTTCAAACACTAAATTTTTCTATTATACTCAATTAAATTCCAATTTTATTTATTAATTTTTTTTTTAAAAAAAATCCAATATAAATTTTAGATATTCAACAACTAATTTAAAACGATATATACGACGTTATATTTTAATTCTAATATTTCCTAGAAAAAAAAAACAAACAAACAAACCCTGAACACACTGACCTAGAAAGTTGAAAAAAAATTTCCGAAATGAAAACAAAATAATAACAATAAGGGTTATTTGCGGCAAAACCCCTTTAAGTGGACAGATTTTTACAACTAACCCCCTAATCTAAAATTTTGGTGGTAAAACTACCTAAACCACTAGTCCGTTAGCTAGCCCTTTCCATCCATTTTTGCCTGTTAAGTGCCAGGTTGGAATGTCCACGTGTACACAGTGTACACGTGGCACAATTTTATTAGTCCACGTAAATAAATATATAAAAAAAATAAAAATAATTAATTATTTTAAAAAAAATATATATATATTTTTCTTTAAAAATTAAAAAAAAAAACAATTTTAATTTTACATTTTTCCTTTTTTTTTTTTCCTTTCTTTCTTTTTTTTTCTTTTGCAAATACCCTCTTCATCTTCTTCATCTCAGCTCTCTCTCTCTCTAGCAGGTAGGTAGCCCAAGAAGACCACCATATTCCCTCACGCCTAAGAAGACCACCATTGAAAAATTAAAAATTTAGAAAACAATTTTTTAAAAAAAAAACTAAAAAAAAACCTAACCCCCTAATTCCCATATTCCCTCACGCCCTCTTCTTCTTCTTCTTCTTCTTCTCTGCTAAAATAAACCCTAGCCTAAAGTCTCACTATTCTCTCCAGACCCATTTCCATGGTCTGAAACTCCAACCTGTCTTGCTTCTTCTTCGGGTCCGATAACAACCTCCAGGCTTCGAGAAGAAGACTGTAGGCCTCCGAAGAACATCACCGACGATTGTTCTTGAGGTGACGCTCCGACGCGTGGAGAACATCATCGACGGCAAGGTCTTGGCTAGCGTCGATCGGCTCTGATGTTTGCGTCGGACTCTTGGTGAAATTTAGTCTCATCCAAATTAAACCCATACTTAGTCTCATCCAAATCAAACCCAAATTTCACTAAGTATGGGTTTGATTTGAGTTTGTTTGTTTTGGTGAAATTTAGATTTAGTGTTTAGGTTTGTTTTATTGTGTTTGGATTTGAAAAAAATATTGAGGTGGTGGTGTGGGCAGTTGTGGTTTTGTTGAGGTTGAAGGTGGTGATGCTAGAAGAAGAAGAAAAAGGAGGAGGAGGAGTGCGTGAGTCAAGATAGAAGAAAAGAAGAAAGAAAAGAAAAGGAAAAAGAATTAGGGTTTTATTTTATTTTTATTTTTTTAAAATTATTTTTTTAAATTTTTTAATTTTTTAATTTTTAAAGAAAAATATTTTTTTTATTTTTTATTTTTTAAATAATTAATTTTTTATTTTTTTAAAATATTTATTATGTGGACGAATGAAATTGTGCCACGTGTACACTGTGTACAGGTGGACATTCCACCATGGCGAATGTACCAAAAATGGATGGAAAGGGCTAAGTGTTAACGTAACACGAGTTTAGGAGGTTTTACCACCAAAATTTTAGAATTGGGGGTTAGTTGCAAAAACATGACCACTTAAAGGGGTTTTACCGCAAATAACCCTAACAATAAAAATATATTATGAGTAAATGCTTACCTGTTTAGCATAATAAATATTTTATTTGCATAATTGTACTGATTTTGATTGAAAGGAGAATAGAACTATGTTCATTTAATTATGGAATAATTACATAAGGCACTAATTTTTGTAAAATATTTACATAGTTACGTTTAAAGAATATATTTTTACATTTTTACGGTTTTTCGAAAAATAACACGAAAACTACATAAAAGTAACATCAAAATAACATCAAAATCACAACAAAAAATAACATACAGATAACAAAAAATCAACAACAAATTAACAAGATTATAACATAAAAAGACCGTATTTTTTGTAAATAAAACCGAAAAAATCGTAAAAATATTTAAAATTCCGTGAAACCGTATTTTTGTAATTTTTTTTGTTCTTTTTATGTTTTTTGAAATAATCCCATTTTAATAGAAATTATAATTCTACTCTAACTTTTATTATCTTTTAACATAAATAAAGGAACAACAAATTCATTTTTCAAGTCTATTATTATTATGAGTAGTTTCTATAAAGTAAATGAGCTACTTAAAATACAAATTTGATACCTATCACAAAAATTTATATATCTATTTATATCTATCTAAAGATCTGTGACATGTTACTTTATAATCTTTTGAAATACTTCTACATATTTCTTCTTTAATTCTTTTATTTTTAATATTTTTATTAACTTTATAAATATTAATTGATTAATTAATTTAAAAAATATTCATATACAATTCAAAATTTTTTAAAATATTATTAATAATAATTCGTTAAAAAAAATATAAAATCACACATCACCTTCTCTTTAATGGTATATTTTAAATAAAGTATATAATCCTAATTTACACTTTTCTTTCTAAATCACTTTTTGTTTAGGTTTAGCCACTTAATTTATTTTATTTAATTTTTCTAATAAACCAAACATTGTTCTTTATTTTGAAGTTTATGGTATATATAATTTCAGGTGACAAGAATTTTCAAGTCTTTGGTTAACAAGAAACCCATAGTCGCACAAGGGAAGAACCTAGAACTTGAGTATCTTGTGACTCTACATTCTTCTCTAGTTTTGAACGTGGCTCCTCTAAGCCATGTTCCTCTTCCTGGGAATGCGGCTTTACAAAGAAAGAGAAGTTTGTCTCTAGTGACGCAAGTTCTGATGATGACAAATTCACAATGAAGAGGATAGAGCTTCTCTGTCCAGAAAACTGAGCGGTGAGGCCTGTTTTTGGTTTATTAATTCTGTAATTTGCAATTAGACATATTTGATCTTTTGTACTATGAACTCAGTTTTAATGTGTAAAATTATATTAATATAACCAAACTGCCTTTAATTATGTGTTATAATAATCACATTTCTAACTTGGGATAGTTTAGTCATTGATCATTTTGAGTTCATGATAATTTAATATAAATTAATATACAAGTATTATTGAAAATAGAGTACCTATGCTAGCTTCAATAAAACAACATGTAACAAATAGTTAAGTGATAATAATAATAATAGTTTATATATAAGTAATAATGACACAAACATATTGTTGGTGTTTTAACTACTTTGAAGAGCCAAACAGAATTAACTGTTTTTCGACAACTCAGCATATGGTTGGTGACTTGTCCAACTGTCATAACTATATAAACTTCCTCTCCCCAACTTGATCAGGTGCATTGCAAGAGAACAAAGCCTACACCAGTTTAAGTTAGTAGTGTCCAGGATTGAGAGAGAGAGAGAGAGAGAGAGAGAGAGAGAGAGTCTGTGTAAGGAAAGAAACCAGAAAGAACAAGGGAATCACCATTGTCATTGCTGAATTCTCAGCTGGTGTTTTCACAGTGGATTGAGGGTTGTAAATGGAGATTGTTCACTCTTGAAGTGACTTCTCTCAGTGTGAGATTTCATTTGTAATTTTTGTATTCAACATTGGTGATTCAAGTTGTACTCTTTCCTTTCTCAGTTTCAATTTCAATCTTATGACATTTTTGTTTTTCATTCATCTTTAGTTCAAGTTCGATTTTCATTAAGTTTCTGGTTCTGTTTTAATTCATGTGTCATTGTTATTGTTGTCCTTGAATTTGTTGTTATGGTGATCTTGATCAGGTTTTATAATCCGCAACAAATGGTATCAGAGTTTGCGTAGCTCAAGAAGATCAAGAATCGGTTGATCACAGATTCAAGGTTCAAGAATGGCAATGGCTAAGTTCGAAGTCGATAAGTTCATTGGAGAAAATGACTTCGGGCTTTGGAGAATCAAAATGAAAGCTTTGCTGGTGCATCAAGGCATCTCAGAGGCCATTAACACTTCTGCAATTGCTGAAATCGAAGATAAAAAGAAAGTGAAAGAGATACAGATCAAGGCTCATAGTGCCATATTGCTTTCTTTGGGAGATGAGGTTCTTCGAGAAGTGTCTGATGAAGAAACAGCCATTGGTCTCTAGGATAAATTGGCAAAGATCTACTTGAAGAAATCTTTAGCCAATAAACTGTACCTGAAGAAGAAACTCTACACTATCAAGATGGATGAATCAAAGGAGCTAAGAAAACACCTTGACGAATTCAACAAGATCATACTCGAATTGAACAACATTGGTGTCAAGATCGATGAAGAAGATCGAGGTATCATTCTTTTAAGCTCTCTACCTAAATCTTTTGAGCATTTTGTTGACACTATATTGTATGGAAAAGATACACTAACCATGTCAGAAGTAAAGTCTGCTCTGAATTCTAAAGAGATTCAAAAGAAATCAGAGGACAGAATTGAATCAAATGGTGAAGGGTTGTTCTCCAAAGGAAGACCAGAAAGAAGAGAGTCAAAATACTACAAGAACAGAGGTGGATTCAGGCCAAATTCCAAGTCAAAATTCAAGACTGGAAAGAAGTGTTGCTATTGTAACAAGGAAGGGCACTTTAGAGATGAATGTAGGGCACTGAAAGCCAAAACTGACAGAGAGAAAAGCAAGAATAGGGGAGAAGCTGATGTTGTTTCTGATGGCTATGAATCTGCAGGGGCTTTGGTAGTGTCAAAGGAAGGAATCAATGATGAGTGGAACCTGGATTCAGGATGTTCCTTCCATATGTGTCCTAAGAAGGAGATGTTCCAAGAACTCAAGGAAATCTCAGGAGGGACTGTGTTGCTAGGCAACAACAAGGCCTCTAATGTCCTTGGCTCTGGTTCTGTCATGATAAAGATGTTTGATGGCATCTCTAGGACTCTGCAAGAAGTGAGGTATGTCCCTGACCTCAAAAGAAACTTGATATCCATTGGAATGCTTGACAAACTTGGATGCACAATCAAGGTGGAAGATAGGATATTGAAGATATCCAAGGGATCAATGACAGTGATGAAAGGTGAATTGAAGCATGGCCTATACTCTCTTATTGGGAGAACTGTCATTGGAAGTGCAGCACCTGCTGTTGCAGAACAGAATGATGACACAAAACTGTGGCATCTCAGATTGGGCCATGTAAGTGAGAGGGGAATCTCAGAGCTTGACAAACAAGGGTTACTCAAGGGAAAACTGAACACAAAACTGCCATTTTGTGACGAATGTATATTTGGCAAAAGCTACAAGGTTAAATTCACCACAGGTCAACATACACCAAGAGCGAACTTGACTACATTCACTAAGATCTATGGGGTGCATCAAGAACCAAAACTTTGGGAGGAGCAAGCTATTTCATGAGCATCATTGATGACTACTCTAGGAAGGTGTGGGTTTTCTTATTGAAAAGCAATGATCTGGCTTTTGAGACCTTTGTTGACTGGAAGATATTGATTGAAAATAAAACTAGTAGGAAGATAAAGAAACTCAGAACTGATAATGGGTTAGAATTCTGCTCTGATATGTTTGCAAGTTATTGTAGGAAAGAAGGCATTGTCAGGCATCACACAGTGGTCAAGAACCCTCAGCAAAATGGCCTTGCTGAGAGAATGAACAGAACCCTGTTGGAAAGGGTAAGGTGCATGCTCATAGGAGCTGGTTTGGCCAAGCATTTTTGGGGTGAAGCTCTAAAAACTGCTTGCTATTTGATAAATAGATGTCCCTCTACAGCATTAAACTTCAAAACTCCTCAAGAATTCTGGACTGGCAAAGCACCTAGCTATGAACATCTCAAAGTCTTTGGTTGCACTGCCTATGCTCACATCAGGCAAGACAAGCTGCAACCAAGAGCACTTAAATGCTTATTTCTTGGCTACCTTGATGGAATCAAGGGCTACAAACTCTGGTGTTTGGAGGAAGGGTACAAGAAATGCATAATAAGCAGAGATGCCATCTTTAGAGAAGATGAAATGCCATTGAAAACCACCAGAGAAATCCCCATGAGCTCAGATGTTGTTCCTAGGAGTGTTCAAGTGGAACTTGAACAAAGAACTGAGTCTCTGAATCAAGCTTCCACAGATCAGAAAAAAGAAACTGAGACAACAAGCAACCTAGATGACTACCAACTTGCCAAGGATAGAACTAGGAGAGAAATCAGGGCACCTGAGAAGTTTGGCTATGCTGATTTTTCAGCATATGCTCTGTCTGTCACAGATGGAGTTGACAACACAGTGCCCAAATCCTATCAAGAAGCAGTGAATCGCAAAGATGGCAAGAAGTGGCTGCAGGCTATTGGAGTTGTAGTGTAAGCCAATACAAAGCCAGACCTGTAGCCAAGGGTTTTCATCAGCAACTTCGGTTTGATTTCAATGAAACCTTTAGCTCTGTTGTGAAGCCTACAACTATTCGAGTTACGTAACTCTTGCAGTGACAAAAGGTTGGCCAATAAGGCAGTTGGATGTTAACAATGCCTTTTTAAATGGAGACCTACATGAGGAGATTTACATGGTTCAACCGCCTGGATGCATTGATCCAAAACATCCAAACAAGGTATGCAAACTTAACAATGCTCTATATGGGTTGAAGCAAGCACCACGGGCTTGGTTTGAAAAGTTGTCATCTTCTCTACTCACCCTGGGGTTTCAATCAGTAAAATAAGATCATTCTTTATTTACTAAGATCACCAATTCAAGCTGGCTTTATATTCTTGTATACGTGGATGATATCTTGATTACTGGTTCTGATAGTCCTCAAGTGTCTTCCCTAATTGTAGCACTCAGTTCCAACTTTACACTTAAAGACCTTGGTCTCATCTCCTTTTTCTTGGGAATACAAGTGCTTCCCACTACTGAAGGTGTCGTCTTATCTCAACAAAAATATATTCAGGATCTAATATGTAAAGCTGAACTCCAAGGTGCCAAACCACAAAGTACCCCAATGAATAGTGGGCTGAGATTGTCCAATTATGGCAGCGACCCTGTTGAAGATCCTTCTGCATATAGGTCATTGGTTGGTGCTCTTCAATATGCAACGATAACTATAGACCCGACATTGCTTTTAGTGTCAACAAGGTCTGCCAATTTATGCAGAATCCTTTTCAATCACACGTTGTTGCTGTCAAAAGAATTATCTGTTATCTTGCTGGCACAACAGACTACGGTCTTCATATCAAAAGATCTCCACACTTGCGTCTTGAAGCATACTGTGATGCTGACTGGGCCGCTGATCCCGATGATCGACGCTCGACTACTGGCTACTGCATTTTCTGGGGTGAAAATCTGATTAGTTGGCAGTCCAAGAAACAGAACACTATCTCTCGATCATCCACAGAAGCTGAATTTCGAAGCCTTGCTTCTGTGGTGACTGAAATAAGTTGGCTCAATGCTCACTGAACTACAACTGCCTATGGCCTCTCCTCCTCTGATATGGTGTGACAACCTTAGCACCATCATGCTGCCTGCCAACCCTGTGCTTCACGCACGCACCAAACATATAGAGATTGATCTCTATTTTGTCATGGACAAAGTGCTTCAAAAAGAGATATGTGTTCAACATGTCCCTGCCAACCATCAACTAGCTGACCCTCTAACCAAGCCCATCTCCAACTCGCAATTTCCTTTCTTACGAGACAAACTTGGTGTTGTGTGTTCCACCACACTAAGTTTGAGGGGGCCTGTCAAGGATACTGAGTCTGCTGAGCTGACTTAGTCTTATTAAACATGTGTCTTTCTTTTGAGTTAGTAGTTTTCTATTAGAAAGTGGTTTGAGTCAATGTTTGTTGTAACTACTTTCTTTCTGTAACTCTGTATATAATCCTCTGTAATCTCTTTCTTGAAATGCAATGTACAGAATATTCTTTTTCTCTCGTTCTTTAGCTTAAACACTGACGACGAGTGAGAGACAAAAATACTTTTACAGATTAGAAAACATATTGAAGAGCAAGAGGGATGAGATTTCAAGTAATCATCACAGAGTTATTTGCTTCTTCTTCTTCTCTATTCTTCTGTTTAGTTGTTTAATTATGAACATGATTATTGTTGTTATTATATTTATTATTATGAAGTAAACATACTTTTCTAGAATGTGAACGGAACTATTTTAGATTATGAATCAAAATTTTTAGATTATTCTCATGTTTGTTCTTGCTATTTGTTTATGTAATTTTTGTGTTATATAATTATTAATGCTTGATCACCATTAATTAGTATTAAAATTTTAGGTTTTACACTTGAGAGAGGTAATCTAAAATCAGACTTAGAATTGAATGACATAGGAAAAGTGTGGGATTGAGAGTAACTACTAATTCTATGAGTTTTTCTTAGAGAGATTCAAATTGTTTTACTAGTGCTTGATTAATTATTACTGAATAAATATAACTTGTTAGTTAATTGAATTAATTTTATCATAATAGATTACATTAGGGTTCCTAAACCTACAAATTATAAAATAAATTAAGATTCATAGTTTGAAATACATATATGAAAATGAATGCTCTAGATTTTTATTATTAGAAATTGTTGGTTTGTTTACATTATATATTTAAGTTAGTTTATTATATTTAGTTTGAATTATTAGGGATACAAAATAGTTTGAATTATAAGGGATACAAAATGAAGTCGTAGTTTATAGTAGCTAGCTAGGATTGGTAATAAATATGTTGATATTTGGAGAGAGTGCGTAAGAGATAATTGGGAGCTGATATTGTGCCATCATCGTTTAGAACAATATCATTAATACTCTTATTCAACATCTTCTTATTCTTTGTCACTGCACCAGCTTCATCTTCTTTCTTCATCATTTTATTATAATAGTTTTGAGCATGGCTAGACACTTGGGCGGGAGTTCTTGTACCACCAAGTAGTGCACATATTTTTGTCCATTGGCCATAACCAAACTTATTCAACCCTTTCAAGAAAAGCCTGATAATAAAAACAATTCACATGTAAGTATTCTCTATAATAAATAATAAAAAAAGAAGTTAAGAGTAAATAATAATGTATTACTTACATGTGCTCTATTATTGTCCAACGACCATTTTTTGAAGGTACTTTTCGAGTGCGAGTTTCAGTAGCCGGAATGGGAATGGAAAAAGCATTGATTGTTTCCATTTGAGGTTCTTGATTGTTAGTTTGACCCCAATAAGGGTAGACATTAATTGCAGGTACTATATCAGATGTATAGAAAATATTTTCTTGAGTCTTGGTGAGAGTACTACTTGAGGTTGTTGTAGTACTCATCCTGTTCAACAAAAGTGGGGAGGGTCGATAGATTTCTAATTTTCTTCTGCTTCTTTGATCATCATTCATTATGATCGTCTCAGTACTAATAATACTTTCATTCATCATCTTATTATTATTATTGGCCTCCAACAATTTATCTAATTCACCCCAATCAATATCATCATTCGAACTGCTCCGATCAAATGAAATCTCCTGAGGTATTACATTAATATCAATATCATCCATTGCTGCCATTATTACTCTAATTAATAATAAGCTACCTATCAAGAGAGGTTTTATTTATATAATAATACTCTCTTATACTTACATATACGTGTTTGCGTAAGTTATTATTTTGCTCTACTCAGTATTTATATATATTTATAGAACAAATCAATCCTATTTCTATTCGTATTTCCCGAGACGTACAAATCCTATTTCTATGACAATTACAATATCTTTTTTTAGGATAATTACTCTATATAATTACAGTATTATTTAATCCTAATTCTATTATAAAAATTACATTCGTATTATTTATTTTTCTTAATTACTCTATAAAGTAATTAATATATTTTTTTTTGTTTTTAATTTAGCTGTACTTTATTTTAATATCTTTTTTTTTTAAAAACAATTAATAAAGATCTTATTATAATTATTAATGTCTAGCTGTTTGTATACTATAGCTAGATTATATAATTTCAAACACTAAATTTTTCTATTATACTCAATTAAATTCCAATTTTATTTATTAATTTTTTTTTTAAAAAAAATCCAATATAAATTTTAGATATTCAACAACTAATTTAAAACGATATATACGACGTTATATTTTAATTCTAATATTTCCTAGAAAAAAAAAACAAACAAACAAACCCTGAACACACTGACCTAGAAAGTTGAAAAAAAATTTCCGAAATGAAAACAAAATAATAACAATAAGGGTTATTTGCGGCAAAACCCCTTTAAGTGGACAGATTTTTACAACTAACCCCCTAATCTAAAATTTTGGTGGTAAAACTACCTAAACCACTAGTCCGTTAGCAGTTAGCCCTTTCCATCCATTTTTGCCTGTTAAGTGCCAGGTTGGAATGTCCACGTGTACACAGTGTACACGTGGCACAATTTTATTAGTCCACGTAAATAAATATATAAAAAAAATAAAAATAATTAATTATTTTAAAAAAAATATATATATTTTTTTTTTTAAAAATTAAAAAAAAAAACAATTTTAATTTTACATTTTTTTTTTCATTTTTTTTTTTCCTTTCTTTCTTTTTTTTTCTTTTGCAAATACCCTCTTCATCTTCTTCATCTCAGCTCTCTCTCTCTCTAGCAGGTAGGTAGCCCAAGAAGACCACCATATTCCCTCACGCCTAAGAAGACCACCATTGAAAAATTAAAAATTTAGAAAACAATTTTTTAAAAAAAAAACTAAAAAAAAACCTAACCCCCTAATTCCCATATTCCCTCACGCCCTCTTCTTCTTCTTCTTCTTCTTCTCTGCTAAAATAAACCCTAGCCTAAAGTCTCACTATTCTCTCCAGACCCATTTCCATGGTCTGAAACTCCAACCTGTCTTGCTTCTTCTTCGGGTCCGATAACAACCTCCAGGCTTCGAGAAGAAGACTGTAGGCCTCCGAAGAACATCACCGACGATTGTTCTTGAGGTGACGCTCCGACGCGTGGAGAACATCATCGACGGCAAGGTCTTGGCTAGCGTCGATCGGCTCTGATGTTTGCGTCGGACTCTTGGTGAAATTTAGTCTCATCCAAATTAAACCCATACTTAGTCTCATCCAAATCAAACCCAAATTTCACTAAGTATGGGTTTGATTTGAGTTTGTTTGTTTTGGTGAAATTTAGATTTAGTGTTTAGGTTTGTTTTATTGTGTTTGGATTTGAAAAAAAATATTGAGGTGGTGGTGTGGGCAGTTGTGGTTTTGTTGAGGTTGAAGGTGGTGATGCTAGAAGAAGAAGAAAAAGGAGGAGGAGGAGTGCGTGAGTCAAGATAGAAGAAAAGAAGAAAGAAAAGAAAAGGAAAAAGAATTAGGGTTTTATTTTATTTTTATTTTTTTAAAATTATTTTTTTAAATTTTTTAATTTTTTAATTTTTAAAGAAAAATATTTTTTTTATTTTTTATTTTTTAAATAATTAATTTTTTATTTTTTAAATATTTATTATGTGGACGAATGAAATTGTGCCACGTGTACACTGTGTACAGGTGGACATTCCACCATGGCAGTTAACAGCCAAAAATGGATGGAAAGGGCTAAGTGTTAACAGAACACGAGTTTAGGAGGTTTTACCACCAAAATTTTAGAATTGGGGGTTAGTTGCAAAAACATGACCACTTAAAGGGGTTTTACCGCAAATAACCCTAACAATAAAAATATATTATGAGTAAATGCTTACCTGTTTAGCATAATAAATATTTTATTTGCATAATTGTACTGATTTTGATTGAAAGGAGAATAGAACTATGTTCATTTAATTATGGAATAATTACATAAGGCACTAATTTTTGTAAAATATTTACATAGTTACGTTTAAAGAATATATTTTTACATTTTTACGGTTTTTCGAAAAATAACACGAAAACTACATAAAAGTAACATCAAAATAACATCAAAATCACAACAAAAAATAACATACAGATAACAAAAAATCAACAACAAATTAACAAGATTATAACATAAAAAGACCGTATTTTTTGTAAATAAAACCGAAAAAATCGTAAAAATATTTAAAATTCCGTGAAACCGTATTTTTGTAATTTTTTTTGTTCTTTTTATGTTTTTTGAAATAATCCCATTTTAATAGAAATTATAATTCTACTCTAACTTTTATTATCTTTTAACATAAATAAAGGAACAACAAATTCATTTTTCAAGTCTATTATTATTATGAGTAGTTTCTATAAAGTAAATGAGCTACTTAAAATACAAATTTGATACCTATCACAAAAATTTATATATCTATTTATATCTATCTAAAGATCGGTGACATGTTACTTTATAATCTTTTGAAATACTTCTACATATTTCTTCTTTAATTCTTTTATTTTTAATATTTTTATTAACTTTATAAATATTAATTGATTAATTAATTTAAAAAATATTCATATACAATTCAAAATTTTTTAAAATATTATTAATAATAATTCGTTAAAAAAAATATAAAATCACACATCACCTTCTCTTTAATGGTATATTTTAAATAAAGTATATAATCCTAATTTACACTTTTCTTTCTAAATCACTTTTTGTTTAGGTTTAGCCACTTAATTTATTTTATTTAATTTTTCTAATAAACCAAACATTGTTCTTTATTTTGAAGTTTATGGTATATATAATTTCAGGTGACAAGAATTTTCAAGTCTTTGGTTAACAAGAAACCCATAGTCGCACAAGGGAAGAACCTAGAACTTGAGTATCTTGTGACTCTACATTCTTCTCTAGTTTTGAACGTGGCTCCTCTAAGCCATGTTCCTCTTCCTGGGAATGCGGCTTTACAAAGAAAGAGAAGTTTGTCTCTAGTGACGCAAGTTCTGATGATGACAAATTCACAATGAAGAGGATAGAGCTTCTCTGTCCAGAAAACTGAGCGGTGAGGCCTGTTTTTGGTTTATTAATTCTGTAATTTGCAATTAGACATATTTGATCTTTTGTACTATGAACTCAGTTTTAATGTGTAAAATTATATTAATATAACCAAACTGCCTTTAATTATGTGTTATAATAATCACATTTCTAACTTGGGATAGTTTAGTCATTGATCATTTTGAGTTCATGATAATTTAATATAAATTAATATACCAAGTATTATTGAAAATAGAGTACCTATGCTAGCTTCAATAAAACAACATGTAACAAATAGTTAAGTGATAATAATAATAATAGTTTATATATAAGTAATAATGACACAAACATATTGTTGGTGTTTTAACTACTTTGAAGAGCCAAACAGAATTAACTGTTTTTCGACAACTCAGCATATGGTTGGTGACTTGTCCAACTGTCATAACTATATAAACTTCCTCTCCCCAACTTGATCAGGTGCATTGCAAGAGAACAAAGCCTACACCAGTTTAAGTTAGTAGTGTCCAGGATTGAGAGAGAGAGAGAGAGAGAGAGAGAGAGAGAGAGTCTGTGTAAGGAAAGAAACCAGAAAGAACAAGGGAATCACCATTGTCATTGCTGAATTCTCAGCTGGTGTTTTCACAGTGGATTGAGGGTTGTAAATGGAGATTGTTCACTCTTGAAGTGACTTCTCTCAGTGTGAGATTTCATTTGTAATTTTTGTATTCAACATTGGTGATTCAAGTTGTACTCTTTCCTTTCTCAGTTTCAATTTCAATCTTATGACATTTTTGTTTTTCATTCATCTTTAGTTCAAGTTCGATTTTCATTAAGTTTCTGGTTCTGTTTTAATTCATGTGTCATTGTTATTGTTGTCCTTGAATTTGTTGTTATGGTGATCTTGATCAGGTTTTATAATCCGCAACAAATGGTATCAGAGTTTGCGTAGCTCAAGAAGATCAAGAATCGGTTGATCACAGATTCAAGGTTCAAGAATGGCAATGGCTAAGTTCGAAGTCGATAAGTTCATTGGAGAAAATGACTTCGGGCTTTGGAGAATCAAAATGAAAGCTTTCTTTGGTGCATCAAGGCATCTCAGAGGCCATTAACACTTCTGCAATTGCTGAAATCGAAGATAAAAAGAAAGTGAAAGAGATACAGATCAAGGCTCATAGTGCCATATTGCTTTCTTTGGGAGATGAGGTTCTTCGAGAAGTGTCTGATGAAGAAACAGCCATTGGTCTCTAGGATAAATTGGCAAAGATCTACTTGAAGAAATCTTTAGCCAATAAACTGTACCTGAAGAAGAAACTCTACACTATCAAGATGGATGAATCAAAGGAGCTAAGAAAACACCTTGACGAATTCAACAAGATCATACTCGAATTGAACAACATTGGTGTCAAGATCGATGAAGAAGATCGAGGTATCATTCTTTTAAGCTCTCTACCTAAATCTTTTGAGCATTTTGTTGACACTATATTGTATGGAAAAGATACACTAACCATGTCAGAAGTAAAGTCTGCTCTGAATTCTAAAGAGATTCAAAAGAAATCAGAGGACAGAATTGAATCAAATGGTGAAGGGTTGTTCTCCAAAGGAAGACCAGAAAGAAGAGAGTCAAAATACTACAAGAACAGAGGTGGATTCAGGCCAAATTCCAAGTCAAAATTCAAGACTGGAAAGAAGTGTTGCTATTGTAACAAGGAAGGGCACTTTAGAGATGAATGTAGGGCACTGAAAGCCAAAACTGACAGAGAGAAAAGCAAGAATAGGGGAGAAGCTGATGTTGTTTCTGATGGCTATGAATCTGCAGGGGCTTTGGTAGTGTCAAAGGAAGGAATCAATGATGAGTGGAACCTGGATTCAGGATGTTCCTTCCATATGTGTCCTAAGAAGGAGATGTTCCAAGAACTCAAGGAAATCTCAGGAGGGACTGTGTTGCTAGGCAACAACAAGGCCTCTAATGTCCTTGGCTCTGGTTCTGTCATGATAAAGATGTTTGATGGCATCTCTAGGACTCTGCAAGAAGTGAGGTATGTCCCTGACCTCAAAAGAAACTTGATATCCATTGGAATGCTTGACAAACTTGGATGCACAATCAAGGTGGAAGATAGGATATTGAAGATATCCAAGGGATCAATGACAGTGATGAAAGGTGAATTGAAGCATGGCCTATACTCTCTTATTGGGAGAACTGTCATTGGAAGTGCAGCACCTGCTGTTGCAGAACAGAATGATGACACAAAACTGTGGCATCTCAGATTGGGCCATGTAAGTGAGAGGGGAATCTCAGAGCTTGACAAACAAGGGTTACTCAAGGGAAAACTGAACACAAAACTGCCATTTTGTGACGAATGTATATTTGGCAAAAGCTACAAGGTTAAATTCACCACAGGTCAACATACACCAAGAGCGAACTTGACTACATTCACTAAGATCTATGGGGTGCATCAAGAACCAAAACTTTGGGAGGAGCAAGCTATTTCATGAGCATCATTGATGACTACTCTAGGAAGGTGTGGGTTTTCTTATTGAAAAGCAATGATCTGGCTTTTGAGACCTTTGTTGACTGGAAGATATTGATTGAAAATAAAACTAGTAGGAAGATAAAGAAACTCAGAACTGATAATGGGTTAGAATTCTGCTCTGATATGTTTGCAAGTTATTGTAGGAAAGAAGGCATTGTCAGGCATCACACAGTGGTCAAGAACCCTCAGCAAAATGGCCTTGCTGAGAGAATGAACAGAACCCTGTTGGAAAGGGTAAGGTGCATGCTCATAGGAGCTGGTTTGGCCAAGCATTTTTGGGGTGAAGCTCTAAAAACTGCTTGCTATTTGATAAATAGATGTCCCTCTACAGCATTAAACTTCAAAACTCCTCAAGAATTCTGGACTGGCAAAGCACCTAGCTATGAACATCTCAAAGTCTTTGGTTGCACTGCCTATGCTCACATCAGGCAAGACAAGCTGCAACCAAGAGCACTTAAATGCTTATTTCTTGGCTACCTTGATGGAATCAAGGGCTACAAACTCTGGTGTTTGGAGGAAGGGTACAAGAAATGCATAATAAGCAGAGATGCCATCTTTAGAGAAGATGAAATGCCATTGAAAACCACCAGAGAAATCCCCATGAGCTCAGATGTTGTTCCTAGGAGTGTTCAAGTGGAACTTGAACAAAGAACTGAGTCTCTGAATCAAGCTTCCACAGATCAGAAAAAAGAAACTGAGACAACAAGCAACCTAGATGACTACCAACTTGCCAAGGATAGAACTAGGAGAGAAATCAGGGCACCTGAGAAGTTTGGCTATGCTGATTTTTCAGCATATGCTCTGTCTGTCACAGATGGAGTTGACAACACAAAGGCCCAAATCCTATCAAGAAGCAAGAATCGCAAAGATGGCAAGAAGTGGCTGCAGCTATTGGAGTTGTAGTGTAAGCCAATACAAAGCCGTACACGTAGCCAAGGGTTTTCATCAAGAACTTCGCTTGATTTCAATGAAACCTTTAGCTCTGTTGTGAAGCCTACAACTATTCGAGTTACGTAACTCTTGCAGTGACAAAAGGTTGGCCAATAAGGCAGTTGGATGTTAACAATGCCTTTTTAAATGGAGACCTACATGAGGAGATTTACATGGTTCAACCGCCTGGATGCATTGATCCAAAACATCCAAACAAGGTATGCAAACTTAACAATGCTCTATATGGGTTGAAGCAAGCACCACGGGCTTGGTTTGAAAAGTTGTCATCTTCTCTACTCACCCTGGGGTTTCAATCAGTAAAATAAGATCATTCTTTATTTACTAAGATCACCAATTCAAGCTGGCTTTATATTCTTGTATACGTGGATGATATCTTGATTACTGGTTCTGATAGTCCTCAAGTGTCTTCCCTAATTGTAGCACTCAGTTCCAACTTTACACTTAAAGACCTTGGTCTCATCTCCTTTTTCTTGGGAATACAAGTGCTTCCCACTACTGAAGGTGTCGTCTTATCTCAACAAAAATATATTCAGGATCTAATATGTAAAGCTGAACTCCAAGGTGCCAAACCACAAAGTACCCCAATGAATAGTGGGCTGAGATTGTCCAATTATGGCAGCGACCCTGTTGAAGATCCTTCTGCATATAGGTCATTGGTTGGTGCTCTTCAATATGCAACGATAACTATAGACCCGACATTGCTTTTAGTGTCAACAAGGTCTGCCAATTTATGCAGAATCCTTTTCAATCACACGTTGTTGCTGTCAAAAGAATTATCTGTTATCTTGCTGGCACAACAGACTACGGTCTTCATATCAAAAGATCTCCACACTTGCGTCTTGAAGCATACTGTGATGCTGACTGGGCCGCTGATCCCGATGATCGACGCTCGACTACTGGCTACTGCATTTTCTGGGGTGAAAATCTGATTAGTTGGCAGTCCAAGAAACAGAACACTATCTCTCGATCATCCACAGAAGCTGAATTTCGAAGCCTTGCTTCTGTGGTGACTGAAATAAGTTGGCTCAATGCTCACTGAACTACAACTGCCTATGGCCTCTCCTCCTCTGATATGGTGTGACAACCTTAGCACCATCATGCTGCCTGCCAACCCTGTGCTTCACGCACGCACCAAACATATAGAGATTGATCTCTATTTTGTCATGGACAAAGTGCTTCAAAAAGAGATATGTGTTCAACATGTCCCTGCCAACCATCAACTAGCTGACCCTCTAACCAAGCCCATCTCCAACTCGCAATTTCCTTTCTTACGAGACAAACTTGGTGTTGTGTGTTCCACCACACTAAGTTTGAGGGGGCCTGTCAAGGATACTGAGTCTGCTGAGCTGACTTAGTCTTATTAAACATGTGTCTTTCTTTTGAGTTAGTAGTTTTCTATTAGAAAGTGGTTTGAGTCAATGTTTGTTGTAACTACTTTCTTTCTGTAACTCTGTATATAATCCTCTGTAATCTCTTTCTTGAAATGCAATGTACAGAATATTCTTTTTCTCTCGTTCTTTAGCTTAAACACTGACGACGAGTGAGAGACAAAAATACTTTTACAGATTAGAAAACATATTGAAGAGCAAGAGGGATGAGATTTCAAGTAATCATCACAGAGTTATTTGCTTCTTCTTCTTCTCTATTCTTCTGTTTAGTTGTTTAATTATGAACATGATTATTGTTGTTATTATATTTATTATTATGAAGTAAACATACTTTTCTAGAATGTGAACGGAACTATTTTAGATTATGAATCAAAATTTTTAGATTATTCTCATGTTTGTTCTTGCTATTTGTTTATGTAATTTTTGTGTTATATAATTATTAATGCTTGATCACCATTAATTAGTATTAAAATTTTAGGTTTTACACTTGAGAGAGGTAATCTAAAATCAGACTTAGAATTGAATGACATAGGAAAAGTGTGGGATTGAGAGTAACTACTAATTCTATGAGTTTTTCTTAGAGAGATTCAAATTGTCTTACTAGTGCTTGATTAATTATTATTACTGAATAAATATAACTTGTTAGTTAATTGAATTAATTTTATCATAATAGATTACATTAGGGTTCCTAAACCTACAAATTATAAAATAAATTAAGATTCATAGTTTGAAATACATATATGAAAATGAATGCTCTAGATTTTTATTATTAGAAATTGTTGGTTTGTTTACATTATATATTTAAGTTAATTAGTTTATTATATTTAGTTTGAATTATAAGGGATACAAAATAGTTTGAATTATAAGGGATACAAAATGAAGTCGTAGTTTATAGTAGCTAGCTAGGATTGGTAATAAATATGTTGATATTTGGAGAGAGTGCGTAAGAGATAATTGGGAGCTGATATTGTGCCATCATCGTTTAGAACAATATCATTAATACTCTTATTCAACATCTTCTTATTCTTTGTCACTGCACCAGCTTCATCTTCTTTCTTCATCATTTTATTATAATAGTTTTGAGCATGGCTACACACTTGGGCGGGAGTTCTTGTACCACCAAGTAGTGCACATATTTTTGTCCATTGGCCATAACCAAACTTATTCAACCCTTTCAAGAAAAGCCTGATAATAAAAACAATTCACATGTAAGTATTCTCTATAATAAATAATAAAAAAAGAAGTTAAGAGTAAATAATAATGTATTACTTTACTTACATGTGCTCTATTATTGTCCAACGACCATTTTTTGAAGGTGCTTTTCGAGTGCGAGTTTCAGTAGCCGGAATGGGAATGGAAAAAGCATTGATTGTTTCCATTTGAGGTTCTTGATTGTTAGTTTGACCCCAATAAGGGTAGACATTAATTGCAGGTACTATATCAGATGTATAGAAAATATTTTCTTGAGTCTTGGTGAGAGTACTACTTGAGGTTGTTGTAGTACTCATCCTGTTCAACAAAAGTGGGGAGGGTCGATAGATTTCTAATTTTCTTCTGCTTCTTTGATCATCATTCATTATGATCGTCTCAGTACTAATAATACTTTCATTCATCATCTTATTATTATTATTGGCCTCCAACAATTTATCTAATTCACCCCAATCAATATCATCATTCGAACTGCTCCGATCAAATGAAATCTCCTGAGGTATTACATTAATATCAATATCATCCATTGCTGCCATTATTACTCTAATTAATAATAAGCTACCTATCAAGAGAGGTTTTATTTATATAATAATACTCTCTTATACTTACATATACGTGTTTGCGTAAGTTATTATTTTGCTCTACTCAGTATTTATATATATTTATAGAACAAATCAATCCTATTTCTATTCGTATTTCCCGAGACGTACAAATCCTATTTCTATGACAATTACAATATCTTTTTTTAGGATAATTACTCTATATAATTACAGTATTATTTAATCCTAATTCTATTATAAAAATTACATTCGTATTATTTATTTTTCTTAATTACTCTATAAAGTAATTAATATTTTTTTTTTTGTTTTTAATTTAGCTGTACTTTATTTTAATATCTTTTTTTTTTAAAACAATTAATAAAGATCTTATTATAATTATTAATGTCTAGCTGTTTGTATACTATAGCTTGATTATATAATTTCAAACACTAAATTTTTCTATTATACTCAATTAAATTCCAATTTTATTTATTAATTTTTTTTTTAAAAAAATCCAATATAAATTTTAGATATTCAACAACTAATTTAAAACGATATATACGACGTTATATTTTAATTCTAATATTTCCTAGAAAAAAAAAACAAACAAACAAACCCTGAACACACTGACCTAGAAAGTTGAAAAAAAATTTCCGAAATGAAAACAAAATAATAACAATAAAAATATATTATGAGTAAATGCTTACTTGTTTAGCATAATAAATATTTTATTTGCATAATTGTACTGATTTTGACTGAAAGGAGAATAGAACTATGTTCATTTAATTATGGAATAATTACATAAGGCACTAATTTTTGTAAAATATTTACATAATTACGTTTAAAGAATATATTTTTACGGTTTTTCGAAAAATAACACGAAAACTACATAAAAGTAACATCAAAATAACATCAAAATCACAACAAAAAATAACATACAGATAACAAAAAATCAACAACAAATTAACAAGATTATAACATAAAAAGACCGTATTTTTTGTAAATAAAACCGAAAAAATCGTAAAAATATTTAAAATTCCGTGAAACCGTATTTTTGTAATTTTTTTTGTTCTTTTTATGTTTTTTGAAATAATCCCATTTTAATAGAAATTATAATTCTACTCTAACTTTTATTATCTTTTAACATAAATAAAGGAACAACAAATTCATTTTTCAAGTCTATTATTATTATGAGTAGTTTCTATAAAGTAAATGAGCTACTTAAAATACAAATTTGATACCTATCACAAAAATTTATATATCTATTTATATCTATCTAAAGATCGGTGACATGTTACTTTATAATCTTTTGAAATACTTCTACATATTTCTTCTTTAATTCTTTTATTTTTAATATTTTTATTAACTTTATAAATATTAATTGATTAATTAATTTAAAAAATATTCATATACAATTCAAAATTTTTTAAAATATTATTAATAATAATTAGTTAAAAAAAATATAAAATCACACATCACCTTCTCTTTAATGGTATATCTTAAATAAAGTATATAATCCTAATTTACACTTTTCTTTCTAAATCACTTTTTGTTTAGGTTTAGCCACTTAATTTATTTTATTTAATTTTTCTAATAAACCAAACATTGTTCTTTATTTTGAAGTTTATGGTATATATAATTTCAGGTGACAAGAATTTTCAAGTCTTTGGTTAACAAGAAACCCATAGTCGCACAAGGGAAGAACCTAGAACTTGAGTATCTTATGACTCTACATTCTTCTCTAGTTTTGAACGTGGCTCCTCTAAGCCAAGTTCCTCTTCTTGGGAATGCGGCTTTACAAAGAAAGAGAAGTTTGTCTCTAGTGACGCAAGTTCTGATGATGACAAATTCACAATGAAGAGGATAGAGCTTCTCTGTCCAGAAAACTGAGCGGTGAGGCCTGTTTTTGGTTTATTAATTCTGTAATTTGCAATTAGACATATTTGATCTTTTGTACTATGAACTCAGTTTTAATGTGTAAAATTATATTAATATAACCAAACTGCCTTTAATTATGTGTTATAATAATCACATTTCTAACTTGGGATAGTTTAGTCATTGATCATTTTGAGTTCATGATAATTTAATATAAATTAATATACAAGTATTATTGAAAATAGAGTACCTATGCTAGCTTCAATAAAACAACATGTAACAAATAGTTAAGTGATAATAATAATAATAGTTTATATATAAGTAATAATGACACAAACATATTGTTGGTGTTTTAACTACTTTGAAGAGCCAAACAGAATTAACTGTTTTTCGACAACTCAGCATATGGTTGGTGACTTGTCCAACTGTCATAACTATATAAACTTCCTCTCCCCAACTTGATCAGGTGCATTGCAAGAGAACAAAGCCTACACCAGTTTAAGTTAGTAGTGTCCAGGATTGAGAGAGAGAGAGAGAGAGAGAGAGAGAGTCTGTGTAAGGAAAGAAACCAGAAAGAACAAGGGAATCACCATTGTCATTGCTGAATTCTCAGCTGGTCTTTTCACAGTGGATTGAGGGTTGTAAATGGAGATTGTTCACTCTTTAAGTGACTTCTCTCAGTGTGAGATTTCATTTGTAATTTTTGTATTCAACATTGGTGATTCAAGTTGTACTCTTTCCTTTCTCAGTTTTAATTTCAATCTTATGACATTTTTGTTTTTCATTCATCTTTAGTTCAAGTTCGATTTTCATTAAGTTTCTGGTTCTGTTTTAATTCATGTGTCATTGTTATTGTTGTCCTTGAATTTGTTGTTATGGTGATCTTGATCAGGTTTTATAATCCGCAACAAATGGTATCAGAGTTTGTGTAGCTCAAGAAGATCAAGAATCGGTTGATCACAGATTCAAGGTTCAAGAATGGCAATGGCTAAGTTCGAAGTCGATAAGTTCATTGGAGAAAATGACTTCGGGCTTTGGAGAATCAAAATGAAAGCTTTGCTGGTGCATCAAGGCATCTCAGAGGCCATTAACACTTCTGCAATTGCTTAAATCGAAGATAAAAAGAAAGTGAAAGAGATACAGATCAAGGCTCATAGTGCCATATTGCTTTCTTTGGGAGATGAGGTTCTTCGAGAAGTGTCTGATGAAGAAACAGCCAATTGTCTCTAGGATAAATTGGCAAAGATCTACTTGAAGAAATCTTTAGCCAATAAACTGTACCTGAAGAAGAAACTCTACACTATCAAGATGGATGAATCAAAGGAGCTAAGAAAACACCTTGACGAATTCAACAAGATCATACTCGAATTGAACAACATTGGTGTCAAGATCGATGAAGAAGATCGAGGTATCATTCTTTTAAGCTCTCTACCTAAATCTTTTGAGCATTTTGTTGACACTATATTGTATGGAAAAGATACACTAACCATGTCAGAAGTAAAGTCTGCTCTGAATTCTAAAGAGATTCAAAAGAAATCAGAGGACAAAATTGAATCAAATGGTGAAGGGTTGTTCTCCAAAGGAAGACCAGAAAGAAGAGAGTCAAAATACTACAAGAACAGAGGTGGATTCAGGCCAAATTCCAAGTCAAAATTCAAGACTGGAAAGAAGTGTTGCTATTGTAACAAGGAAGGGCACTTTAGAGATGAATGTAGGGCACTGAAAGCCAAAACTGACAGAGAGAAAAGCAAGAATAGGGGAGAAGCTGATGTTGTTTCTGATGGCTATGAATCTGCAGGGGCTTTGGTAGTGTCAAAGGAAGGAATCAATGATGAGTGGAACCTGGATTCAGGATGTTCCTTCCATATGTGTCCTAAGAAGGAGATGTTCCAAGAACTCAAGGAAATCTCAGGAGGGACTGTGTTGCTAGGCAACAACAAGGCCTGTAATGTCCTTGGCTCTGGTTCTGTCATGATAAAGATGTTTGATGGCATCTCTAGGACTCTCCAAGAAGTGAGGTATGTCCCTGACCTCAAAAGAAACTTGATATCTATTGGAATGCTTGACAAACTTGGATGCACAATCAAGGTTGAAGATGGGATATTGAAGATATCCAAGGGATCAATGACAGTGATGAAAGGTGAATTGAAGCATGGCCTATACTCTCTTATTGGGAGAACTGTCATTGGAAGTGCAGCACCTGCTGTTGCAGAACAGAATGATGACACAAAACTGTGGCATCTCAGATTGGGCCATGTAAGTGAGAGGGGAATCTCAGAGCTTGACAAACAAGGGTTACTCAAGGGAAAACTGAACACAAAACTGCCATTTTGTGAAGAATGTATATTTGGCAAAAGCTACAAGGTTAAATTCATCACAGGTCAACATACACCAAGAGCGAACTTGACTACATTCACTCAGATCTATGGGGTGCATCAAGAACCAAAACTTTGGGAGGAGCAAGCTATTTCATGAGCATCATTGATGACTACTCTAGGAAGGTGTGGGTTTTCTTATTGAAAAGCAAAGATCTGGCTTTTGAGACCTTTGTTGACTGGAAGATATTGATTGAAAATCAAACTAGTAGGAAGATAAAGAAACTCAGAACTGATAATGGGTTAGAATGCTGCTCTGATATGTTTGCAAGTTATTGTAGGAAAGAAGGCATTGTCAGGCATCACACAGTGGTCAAGAACCCTCAGCAAAATGGCCTTGCTGAGAGAATGAACAGAACCCTGTTGGAAAGGGTAAGGTGCATGCTCATAGGAGCTGGTTTGGCCAAGCATTTTTGGGGTGAAGCTCTAAAAACTGCTTACTATTTGATAAATAGATGTCCCTCTACAGCATTAAATTTCAAAACTCCTCAAGAATTCTGGACTGGCAAAGCACCTAGCTATGAACATCTCAAAGTCTTTGGTTGCACTGCCTATGCTCACATCAGGCAAGACAAGCTGCAACCAAGAGCACTTAAATGCTTATTTCTTGGCTACCTTGATGGAATCAAGGGCTACAAACTCTGGTGTTTGGAGGAAGGGTACAAGAAATGCATAATAAGCGAGAGATGCCATCTTGAGAGAAGATGAAATGCCATTGAAAACCACCAGAGAAATCCCCATGAGCTCAGATGTTGTTCCTAGGAGTGTTCAAGTGGAACTTGAACAAAGAACTGAGTCTCTGAATCAAGCTTCCACAGATCAGAGAAAAGAAACTGAGACAACAAGCAACCTAGATGACTACCAACTTGCCAAGGATAGAACTAGGAGAGAAATCAGGGCACCTGAGAAGTTTGGCTATGCTAATTTTTCAGCATATGCTCTGTCTGTCACAGATGAAGTTGACAACACAGTGCCCAAATCCTATCAAGAAGCAGTGAATCGCAAAGATGGCAAGAAGTGGCTGCAGGCTATTCAAGTTGTAGTGTAAGCCAATACAAAGCCAGACCTGTAGCCAAGGGTTTTCATCAGCAACTTCGGTTTGATTTCAATGAAACCTTTAGCTCTGTTGTGAAGCCTACAACTATTCGAGTTACGTAACTCTTGCAGTGACAAAAGGTTGGCCAATAAGGCAGTTGGATGTTAACAATGCCTTTTTAAATGGAGACCTACATGAGGAGATTTACATGGTTCAACCCCCTGGATGCATTGATCCAAAACATCCAAACAAGGTATGCAAACTTAACAAGGCTCTATATGGGTTGAAGCAAGCACCACGGGCTTGGTTTGAAAAGTTGTCATCTGCTCTACTCACCCTGGGGTTTCAATCAGTAAAATAAGATCATTCTTTATTTACTAAGATCACCAATTCAAGCTGGCTTTATATTCTTGTATACGTGGATGATATCTTGATTACTGGTTCTGATAGTCCTCAAGTGTCTTCCCTAATTGTAGCACTCAGTTCCAACTTTACACTTAAAGACCTTGGTCTCATCTCCTTTTTCTTGGGAATACAAGTGCTTCCCACTACTGAAGGTGTCGTCTTATCTCAACAAAAATATATTCAGGATCTGATATGTAAAGCTGAACTCCAAGGTGCCAAACCACAAAGTACCCCAATGAATAGTGGGTTGAGATTGTCCAATTATGGCAGCGACCCTGTTGAAGATCCTTCTGCATATAGGTCATTGGTTGGTGCTCTTCAATATGCAACGATAACTATAGACCCGACATTGCTTTTAGTGTCAACAAGGTCTGCCAATTTATGCAGAATCCTTTTCAGTCACACGTTGTTGCTGTCAAAAGAATTATCTGTTATCTTGCTGGCACAACAGACTACGGTCTTCATATCAAAATATCTCCACACTTGCGTCTTGAAGCATACTGTGATGCTGACTGGGCCGCTGATCCCGATGATCGACGCTCGACTACTGGCTACTGCATTTTCTGGGGTGAAAATCTGATTAGTTGGCAGTCCAAGAAACAGAACACTATCTCTCGTTCATCCACAGAAGCTGAATTTCGAAGCCTTGCTTCTGTGGTGACTGAAATAAGTTGGCTCAATGCTCACTGAACTACAACTGCCTATGGCCTCTCCTCCTCTGATATGGTGTGACAACCTTAGCACCATCATGCTGCCTGCCAACCCTGTGCTTCACGCACGCACCAAACATATAGAGATTGATCTCTATTTTGTCATGGACAAAGTGCTTCAAAAAGAGATATGTGTTCAACATGTCCCTGCCAACCATCAACTAGCTGACCCTCTAACCAAGCCCATCTCCAACTCGCAATTTCCTTTCTTACGAGACAAACTTAGTGTTGTGTGTTCCACCACACTAAGTTTGAGGGGGCCTGTCAAGGATACTGAGTCTGCTGAGCTGACTTAGTCTTATTAAACATGTGTCTTTCTTTTGAGTTAGTAGTTTTCTATTAGAAAGTGGTTTGAGTCAATGTTTGTTGTAACTACTTTCTTTCTGTAACTCTGTATATAATCCTCTGTAATCTCTTTCTTGAAATGCAATGTACAGAATATTCTTTTTCTCTCGTTCTTTAGCTTAAACACTGACGACGAGTGAGAGAGAAAAATACTTTTACAGATTAGAAAACATATTGAAGAGCAAGAGGGAAGAGATTTCAAGTAATCATCACCAATCATCATTAGAGTTATTTGCTTCTTCTTCTTCTCTATTCTTCTGTTTAGTTGTTTAATTATGAACATGATTATTGTTGTTATTATATTTATTATTATGAAGTAAACATACTTTTCTAGAATGTGAACGGAACTATTTTAGATTATGAATCAAAATTTTTAGATTATTCTCATGTTTGTTCTTGCTATTTGTTTATGTAATTTTTGTGTTATATAATTATTAATGCTTGATCACCATTAATTAGTATTAAAATTTTAGGTTTTACACTTGAGAGAGGTAATCTAAAATCAGACTTAGAATTGAATGATATAGGAAAAGTGTGGGATTGAGAGTAACTACTAATTCTATGAGTTTTTCTTAGAGAGATTCAAATTGTCTTACTAGTGCTTGATTAATTATTACTGAATAAATATAACTTGTTAGTTAATTGAATTAATTTTATCATAATAGATTACATTAGGGTTCCTAAACCTACAAATTATAAAATAAATTAAGATTCATAGTT